>NC_043999.1:5133450-5433450 GCF_902150065.1 Myripristis murdjan | reverse complement strand
GGTAGGTGCAGCTCTAATTGGCAAATCACTCTTACTTTGAGCCACACTCGCGCACACAGACGCAAAAATGCACATACCCACATGCAGGCACGTACACACACACAAACACACAAATGTGCAAAAGCCTGTTTGAACACATGCACAAGGTGAAAATAAGCTAGAGAAAGACAGACAGGGAGTGAGAGTGAGAGAGCCACTGATGTATGAAGGGAAGGGCTGAGAGGATGAGCTGTGTGGCTAAAACACACACACCGTAGTTCAAACTCTCAGACCTTTCCCAACAGGCCTTAATTGCTTTGAGGCTGAAACTCGGGAAGTTGCAGCAGCAAATAATAAGGCAAACTAATTGAAACTATCTCACAAGTGCACCCAAATGTTAAAGAATATATATATATAAATATGTGTATATATATTTTTTAGTATTTTTCTCCAAAGGCCAAACAGGTTCTAATTAGGCAGTAGAATCCTCTCAGTTTCTGCTCGGCTTTGCTTCCCTGTCTTGCAGCACATGCAGTGTGGGGGTGGGGGGCTGATGTGGGACATTCAGTCGTCTTTCTGGGCGGGAGGCCTCGAGCGGAGGGAGGTGCCAGCATCTGCTTAGATGGACACCATCCAAAAACAGACAGGGAGGAAACCCCACAATGCCCACGGCTAAAAGCAGTAGTGTGCCACTAAGCTGAGATGAAAAGATAGCAATGAAAAAGTTTGTATCTGACAGCAAAACCATATCAGAGACTGGGAGTCCAGCTAGGGTTTGACTGATTTATAAGTTTTCCTGATATATCGGGCCAGTCTGCCTTTTTATTATTATTATTATTAGACATCATCATGTCTATGTCTATGTCATGTGTATTTTATTTACTAGCTCTTTAAAAAAAACATCTTGTTTGACAGCATCTCACTTATCTTTTTATTTTGCATTTGCAATATTCTTTCTTCATTTTGTTTATTGGTTCTTTCAAAAGAAAGGAAGCAAAAACCTCAAACAACAAAGAAGAGGGGGGGCTGTCTTATATTGAGAAAATCCATTAGCAGCTCAGAGGTGCGAGGCTATCCATTTAAAAGCCAACTTTTATTTCTGTAACATTAAGATCGTGATGTTTCAGACCAAAGGGAGCCTCAGCAGACACACCTGAGAATGACACAGCTAATATAGACAAATGGCATCGCGTACTACCCAGGTGGTGATCATTAGGATAATTAAGAAGCCTATTGGATGACTGGCAAAGGAATTCAAACTCCTCATTGGCCACCTGTGTTTCTTATGTGATGAAAGTCCCTTTAAACTGAAACATCACTAAAAGAAAAAAATATCGGCTTTCAAATTGAGAGTGTGGCACCTTTGAACTGGAAAAGAGCTTTTCATTTTGTGTATTAAAACATTTCATCAAACAACAGATTTACTCCAGTAATAGTTTCTAGAAATCTTTAAATTTAAAGGTATTAGATAGGAATATAAATATTAATTAACAAAAAAAAAAAAAAAAAAAAAAACATTAGTTCAGAGCAGCTCCAGCTTTCTGTTTTTTTTTTTTTTTTTTTTTTTTTTTTTGCTTTCTTACCGGATGAAGATGTGAGAAAGCTGAAGTCATCATTGCATGTGAACCGACACTTGGTTGTGAGGTTTTTCACAGAGCGCAACCTGAAGTGTTTGGGGGGGGGGGGGGTTAAGGATCCCTAAGGTGCTCCTTCTCTCTATATTGACGTCACTGGGACTCCGCTGCTCAGTAAGGTGGCTCGTCAATACGCCGCCTTCAGCCAGTAAATGTCAGCGTTTCAAGAATGCCAACTGCCCAGGCTCTCTGGAATCAATACAGTGTAGCTCTAAAGAGATATTATGATGCTAATGATATCACTAATGATGGGAATAATCCCGGTGATTTTGTTCATATTAATCATAGACCAGATGCTGATGTCATTCAGATGCCCCTCTGAGGATTATAAATCTGTAATGTCCTCAGGTTTATCCACTTGTAATCTGATTTGAGAGAAACAGAGCCAGGGTATGAGAGAGGAGGCCTCGGCGCTGAGGTTTCTGACTGCTGAGAGCATTTTGTTGGGATCCTACGCAGATTTGGGAAGGTATTTTGGAAGCTCTTGAAAAGTTTGAAGTAGGAAAGGCCTGGACAAGCGTACGAAAAAAAAAAACAGTTCAATCACAACACTTGCATGCACTTTTTATGAAGCTGTAGACCCAGTGTCATTTTACAAACTGAAATATACACTGACACACAAAATATTAGGAACACTTCTGCTCAGGAAGTACACGCATGATGTGAATAAAGTCAAAGCCATTATCTGTTATTGATTTACCGTATCGAATTATTACCAGTCTCAAAGGCAATATGGAGAAAGACAAGCAGATGAGATTTTTAAGCACTGAGACAATTGAAATCTGCAAAGAAAGGCAGATTTGAGATTATAATCCGAATGTACTGTATATTGTATATTTAGTTACAATATTTTTCTATACATTTTGCTATAATATTCCATACAGGGATCAATATAGTGTCATTTTATCTATATTTTGAAAAGGAAAATGGATGGGACCCCAAATCAGGATCATGTTGGTGGTGAATATTGGTTATTGCATGAATGCTTGTGAGGTATAATTATGTATGTTTAAGATTTTGTGGGATGGTAGAAATACCGAGGACTAAATACGGATCACGACATAACTTTCAGTGGTTTTCATTCCAAGTTAAACATCAACTGCTCCGCTCTGATAGGGCCTGTCAGTAGCTACAGTAAACAGCTATCTCCTCACAACTGTCACTTTTGCTTTTGTCAACAGGTCAAAATATTGAACAATCCTTAGACTTGATGTTATGTTATGCAGAAGACAGTTGCAATGACAGGGATGTCAAGAGCTCAGAACAACGAAAATGGCGACATTCGCTTTATTTGACAGCGGCGTTGCCGTGGGCGTCCCGTCTTTTTTGATGGCCAGCGACAGAACTCAATAAAGTGACCCGGGTCGCTCTGAGACGTTGGTAGGCAGGCAGCATCCTGCCCAGCGGCTAGATTCACATTAGCTTCTGTTCGTCCTGTCAGCCTAATGCGTTTCCATCACATAAGAGACATTTTCCTTGGGAAGCCTGCACAGTTCTGGCATTGTGATCGTTCTTTGACATAATGCATGAACCGCGCTGCTCTAAAAGGATGGCTGTGTGTTTTTGTCAAGACGCTGGGCCAGGGGGAAATCTGTGTGCAAGTCCAGGCATGCAGCTCTTCTGGCTACATGGATATGTTTAAAAGATAGTGTCGGACTTATGCTGATTTTTGCATCCCTGCTTTGTATCCCATGCATTCCCCCCTCCCCAAATTTGGTAGATATGTACATATTTAGTTCAGTATCATCGAGCTGCGGGAACACAAGCTGCAAGATTAGCACATCCACAGTTTCACACCAAGAGTTTTCAACCAACTACAGTTTTAGACACTTTTAAAGTGGTAAGAGATGGTAAAGTTTAGGGCAGGCATATATATATATATAAATATATATATATTTATTAAGTAAGGATCTAGGCCTGTTGTAAATAATTTGCCTGCCTCAGTGCCATTATCAATTCTGTATGAAAATAAAACTGTGCTGGTTCTCCAAATATCCCATGTATGAAATGTGACTGGATGCATACATATGAGACAAATTTGTGGAGTGGATACATTCCCGGGAAGGGATTACAGCTTTTTGAAAATTTGTGGCAATTGTCTAGGTTGCCCCTCTGCTTTACCACTATTTCTGGTTGACCTGCACCAAGTCCGAAAAGTCAGAGATACCACGTCTTTGTTCTCTTCCTTCAGAAGAAAGCTTTTTTTTTTTTTTTTTTGTCCAGTATGAAACACTTCCATAGGCTTGAAACATGGAGAAGCTAGATAAGCTGTCACAGTAAACACTGAAAATGTTTATCGCGCTTTCATCAACAACGTTTACATGCACAAAATACCAGAAAAGACAATATTCCTAACAAGCTGTTGACATTGCTATTGTAGATTAATATTCCTCTAATACTTCTGTTCTGGGCTTTTCTTTTGTTAATGTATCTCTACCGGAGCCTTGCAAACTGTTGGCTAGTTGGTTTGTTGACAATGGTGTGTTGCAAACCGCAGTAAAAACCCAAACTGAGACTCATATTCTGCATGCGCTGTATACATGATCACACAATGCTCCGAATTCAAAATATTAAAACGGAATATACTATTTACATGACCCCTATCAAATTAGGAATATTGTCATGTTCGGAATAATGACGAAACACTTTGCTTTCCACCTCGAAGGCTCAAAACATGCCACTGACAAACTTTATTTTCATATCCATGTCTTTTTATTATGATCATCTTCGTATCTTGGTTAACAGCATTTAAAATCAAGAGAGGTTTGTCAACACTGAGTTTGCATTTTTAAAAACATAAATGTGAATTTAAACTAGGCTTAGGTAACAGTCAGTTGGCTGCAGGGTTGCCAATTCCGCGTTTTTTTCCGCCAAATTGGGCTACTTTTTAAGTGTTGCCGCGGGTAACAAATTTTGTCCGTGGGTTGGGCTTGGGCAGACATGAATAAAGATTCATATTTTGAATGACCCAATGTTTATACCCAAATCCTGTCAAACTGACTGCGGGCCAGATCAGCATATAAACTATCCACATATGTCACCTGCTCCACAGACAAATAATATGCCAATGCTGTGTGAGGCCACTCAGCACATGACCAATCACATCATCAGCACCACTCAGCTGAAGTAAGGTATCCCATATTATATTTTAAGTTCTGATATACTGTAAATTAAATAGGTGAAAGAACTATTTCGGGAAATTGCCTTTAATGTTTATGGTGTTATTTTATGCAATTTTTTTGCAATTATAGCAATGCTGTTGGACTTTAAAAGCAACATATATGGATTTTTATGGGCATATTTTGAGTTCTGGTATTGGGCTGATTTTTGGGCCCTTTTTATATTATACCAGGTTGGGCGGGTTTTGAGTTGCTGTTTGGCTGCTTTTGTCTCACAGACCTGGCAACCCTGGTTGGCTGTAACCTTAAATGACACCGGTGTTCTCCTTTAAAGTAACTATTTGTCCACGTTCATCCCGGTGGTATCAATCTCATACCAAAACACACGAGCGCCCGCTTTGTCTTGTGAGCGATAGCTGCTAATAGAATAGAAGCTTGCTCAGCACTTCAGCTGGCATTAGGCATAATCCATTCAGTGTACTTTTTTTTTTTGGTTTGTTTTACCACAACATTGTGCCAAAGAAATGGATTTGCTATCAAATTAACCGTGAGAAAAAAATGAATCTCCCCTCATAGAAATTTCAGATGTCTTTTCAGTTTCACGCTCAGCTGAAATTCAGACTGTGGCACGGCTCTCTCTCTCTCTCTCTCTCTCTCTCTCTCTCTCTCTGCTCCACAGAGAGGCTAAATGGACTAATCAATCTCAGAGACCATTTTCTGGGGCTGAATAGAGACATACAGCTCAAAGCATATAGGCCTAACGTTCAGTATTCATTTATGAATACATCAAAGCCTGACTTGTAATAAAGAGGGCACATCGAGGTCGTAGTCGCGAGCATGTTTTAATGAATATCTTTTTTTGTAGGCCATAAGCAATTACGTCGATATATCCACAGCGATGAGGGGTTACATCAGCCAACTCCATAATGCCGGGGCTAACTTTAGCACTGTCGTGTGTCTGACTGGTGCATCAGAAAGAGCAGGGCCCCGGTCGGTGGGATGACCCTCCTTTCTCTAGCGTGGCCTTTAAACCCACAAAGAATGAAAGATGAAAAGCGAGAGCACTCTGTTTCCTGGGGCACCACTATCTCCCGCTCTCTCTGATAGTCCCGTCTTTTTTTTTTTTTTTTTTTTTTTTACCCAAAGGGCCCGATGGCCACCATGATGCCTCTGCCGACGTTTGCCACGCTCAGATTCCTCCGCAACTTGGTATTCGCTCCACGCCTCGGTTTTGAAAGCTCGTCTTTAGACACGTGGAGGCTTCAGACGGCATGCTCTTTTTTTGATGAGCTATTTTATGTGCCATATGGCCACGTTGGCTGTGATGCTAAAGATTGCCTGGAGAGTTAGGAGTGGGGGGGCGGAAAATAAAAGCGGCGGAAGAAAGGGGAAAGCAGACAATATGTTCTTATGCGGGCTCAAGCTTAACCCAAGCAAACGCTAACGTGTGTGTATGTGTGCGTGTGTGTCAGCGGGCATCATGTAAAGGAGTATTGTGTTTGTGTGTTCCTGCCTTATTACATAACTGGGGTTCTTTTTCAGCAAAACAACCACCAGTGCATTGGAGTACAGTGAGGTCAGTTAGCCCCAAGGCAAGACCGTAGCAGCGGTTATTAATAACAGCGGCACAGGCGAGGAGAGCGCTGCACTCACCCTGCGTCCACTGGGAGCCTGCTGTAGTAAACTGGTTCCTACACACCTGGAGAACATGCCACACCAGCAAAATCTGTGTATGCACGTGTGTGTCTCTGTGTGCAGCTACGAGAAAGCGAGAGAGGTGCAGAGCGAGAGAATAGATGTCCAATCTTACAAAATATGGCACCATTTTCCCTAAGGCACTGTTGTCTTGGACTCGGATGTATTTTTTTCAGTGTATGCATCTCGTTGTGGGCCTATGTCTGTTTAGCCTGGCTGCAAGACAAATTTCCCAATTGGGACAATAAAGTGACTGATTTATTGATAGCGCTCCTATTTTGACGTCTCGTGAGCAGTTGTGATTGTGAGATGTAAGTGGCCTCGCTGAAGCTGGGCCTAGTTTACATGTTTCCTTGTTTCGTTGTGCAACTTCCAGCCAATCAGCAATGACCTCCGCTGCACTTGGGGTCAGTTCTGCATGTGACGTCTTGTTTCTTGTTGATACAGTTGAGTTTCTCCAGGTTGTGCTCTTTTCTTTGTCTGTTTAGCCATGGCGGCTACAGCTGCTCATGCTAACTACCCGGTTCTTTTTCTATTTATTCCAAACAAAACGCCGCTGCTGCTGCTGCTGCTGCTGCTGCTGCTGCTGCTGCCATAATGTAAAATGCATCACTTCCTGTGCAACAGAGGAGTTTTCCCCGGGAAAGCTCCGCCAGTTGTGAAAAGAAAATGTGAAAGCTTTCATGAACTGGATATAGACTGAATCCCATTCTGTTTTATCAGTTGGTGAAAGACTAGAGTAGACATTTATTCATTAGCTGCACAGGGGGAGCCTCTCTACAAGAACTCGGCTCTGGGGTTTGTTTGTTTATGCATTTGTGTGTAGCATTTTTATAGTATGCAGTGTTTAGGGAAATTATGTATGCACTATTTAGGCGGCGCAGAGCCCTGGAGCCCTGCAGCAGGGAAATATAGCATGCACTCGTACACCAGGCAGTATGGCAGAAGTCAAACAAGCATCCACCAACTGGAGGCTTGTGTGCTGTGCATTCATATACGAGAGGCAGCTTGTTATTTTATAAGTGTCGTGGCTAAATCAATGCATCAATTAAATATTTTCTTCAGTAATAGTCTTACTTACGATAACGCTTTGCTCCGCACTTTGGTGCTGATAGGTGCGATTTTCTTTGCAATAAATTATGTTAATAATTAACAGCTTATTTTCCTCATGTGCATTAATCAAGCGAGTCTGAGAGACAGGCAGATAATCCAAGCAGCAACACCTGCACCTGGAGTAAAAATAAACAAGGTGACAAGATATTAAATCATGAATGTGCTGTGCTGCTTAAATCCCTAAAGCTCTCCACAAATAAGGCGTTTCCGCATTGGTGTCGTCATGCCAGCACAGGAAGGGGCATTTTTCCCTTATGTTTTGTGTGCTGTGGTTTGGTTCAGAAGGCACCCAAACATATTTGGTCTGTCTTTCAAAGGCACTGGCAGAGGCATTGTCACTACCTCTGCCAATGGAGCTGGATAGGGGCTTATGTTTTTCACCCCATTCCATCTGTTTGTCTGTTTCTCTGATAGCAGAATGTCTCATCAAGTTATGAATGGATTTATACAAAACTTTGCGGAAAAAAAAAAAAAAAAACTTTTCACACCAAAAAGGGCCCATTGTTTCTCATCAAAAGCCATAAAAGTTCTGAATGGACTCTCACATCACCATCCGACTTTGTGAGCCTATCAGCAGACGTGTGAAGAGGCAAAACCTCTTTTACTGGCCCAGTCAAACAGCATGGGTGCACCACAGAGCTCATTTCCACTTTAGACTCACCCATCCTGCTAATTTTTCTCCAAAATATGTCACAGTTGTAAATAAGCAGCTATGGTGACCAGTGAACAAATACAATATGCTGTTGCAATAATTATCTTAAATGCTTGAAAGTGCATTTCAGGTCAAAAAAATGTGTGCATCTCCTTATGTGAAACACACTGGTAATCATGCATGGAGGAAATTATTGATTTTTTTGAGGAAAATTCAACTATTGCAATTGCACAGCATTGGTGGAGGTCTGAGCGTGACTGAGTGCCATTTCCTTGCAGAGGTGACAGGCAACCAGCGTGCACGGCCACTCAGTCACGTGATGGAAAACCAGAGGGCACAGTAGGCCTCATATGACCACAGCCACTTAGACAATGTGAAAATCTTTAAGTCCGTTTCTTGTGCTCAATCTGCAGAGACAGAGGAGAGAGGTGTGAAGAGCATTGCTCATTGAAGAGCATATTTCAGGTACTAACTATCCCCCATTAGTGTCTTGCCAAGACCACTAAGGACTATTTAACAAAGTGGCACCAGGGGCAAAATGCATTAATAATATAAATCATAGCCCTGTAATTGAAACCTTATTAACCCATCATCGCTAGTCAAACATTGTAAAGGAGGAAATCCAAGCTGAAAAAGAAATCAAACAGGAATCCTGTAGTTCAGCCAAGATATTTCAACCCAGGCGAGAGACAAATCCTGACGCTGCTTCATTTGATCGGGAATAGGTGATCAGTTTTGTTGGTCACACTGCTCACGGTGTATTTATGGAGACGTGGAAGAGTCTTTTGTTTGATGCAACCAGGCAGATCCCCTTGAATGTCAGAGCTAAAACAAACCTCCCAAAAGCCAAAGGTTGTGACAAAGTCAGACGCTAATTCATTATCCGTGACACAGCTGCAGGTTTCGTCTGTTGGTTCAGCAGATGAGTCTCCTGATTATTTGGCGTCTCACTTTGAAGGAGAGCAGTGTGTGTTATTTTCCTAACGATTGAACTGTCTGCCGTTATATAAAGTGAATTCTGTATCACGTGTTAGTGCGATATTTGCATTATATACGTGTGATTGTCCCTCTGCGCACAGGTTTTCTTTTCTGTTTGCATCAGTGTCACTACCGTGCAACTAGTGTGTGTGTGCGTGTATGTGTGTGTGTGTGTGTGTGAGTGAGAGAGAGCAGGGGAGAAAGTCAGCCAGTATGAACGTGCAGAAAGCTGGTTTAGCGGAATGTCACTCAGGGCCTCGCAATCTCTGACAATCTCTGACTTTCACTTGTGTTTCACTATCAGGTCATCATGAAACGCATTCTCCGATAATAATTCTGTGGATTCTTCCTCTGGAACAAAGCGCTGACACTGTTTGAAGTGAAAACAGATTTTCCGGCAGCGCTCAGCCTTTCGGCCCGATTCCATGCCGCCGCCTGCCGGAAGGGTTAAACCTCCGCATGTGGCGAGGAGGACGCGAAGAGACCGACTGCTGGAGTGTCAGGGGTCCTTGTTGAACCGTGCATGTCTGAACTGTGCTGCGTTGTGTTTAGTAATCTATAAAGCAAACAGCAAATAGGAAATCAAACACGGCTCTGCAACTGGATCAGCTCTGGAATCGGAGTGGCAGATATATATATTGCTTGTATTGTATTGTATATTGCTTGTTTTGATGGTATAAACATGGATAGATCACCAGCGTTTCTTTAGTGATGTGGCTATTAACTAGGATAGACATAGGCCAGCACAGTCGGTGGCTGACATATTATAAATCCGTGGCAGCTGTCAATCATAACGTTTCAGCTGGCCAAACCTTAGCTGGGACTTTTTATGACTTTTTGTGATTTCGTTTTCTGCTTGTCCATCCCTCCGTCCGTCTCATTCCCATGAGTGCAATATCTCAGGAATCCCTTTGGGGAATTTCATCAAATTTGGCATGAACATCCATTTGGATTCAGCGATGAACTGATTACATTTTGGTGGTCGGAAGTGTAAGTTCGAGGTCATCATGACTTTTTTTTGGCCATAACTCAAGAATCCATATACTAATTATGAGTTCAGTTTCACATAAATGTGTAATAGGATGAAATGAAGAAGGTCAAATGGCAACTGGCCATTATTTGATGCTATAACTCACGTACATAAAGGGAGATTGTGACTATATTTTACTCTATGTGGTCAGATACCGAATTAATGACACTAGTCTTGAAACTGTCCACCTTGAAATTTGATTTGACCTTGAATTTGACTTTTTCCAGACTTTTTTAATCCGGACAGAAATGGAAGTACCCTGCAACTTGACTGGTTGACAGAGGCATACAACCACCAGCCTGTTTTTCCACTTATTTTTTCCTTTTTTTTTTCTTTCACTGTTGCCACTGCTGCGTGTTATATTTCATTAAGTGATGTATCTGGAGCGTACAGTGTTGTCTGTGAGGCTGACAGTCAGCTGAACTGTAGTAGAACGGATTCTGCTGTGAACAAGCTTCTTTAGTAATTGCCAGTGATGTGGTGTAAATCAATTTATCTAGTCCAATTCCAAGTGAGAACTAAATAACATGTTAGCTCTTCTAGGGTATTGGTTTTGTTTTTATCATCCTTTTTTTTTTAGTAATTAAACATTTGTTGATACATTGATTCAGCCCATAAAATTGAGCATCATTCTGTCATCGTAGGCCTTGTGCATTCATCTTCACAAAACGCTGACTTGATTCAGGTGTCACTTCCATCTGTCGACAGATCTCTCACTCTGTGATGAAACGCTCAGTGTTAATGGCGTCTCCGTCTCTTGCAGGGGCGTGGTGCGAGTGGACATTAACCTACAGGATGTTGATATCGACCAGTGCTCCACTGACGGCTGGTTTGCTGGAACCCATCGATGCAACCTGACCACTATGGAGGTGAGCTCGCCGAACGCACCGGCTAGACCAGGGATTGATTCGCTCCATAAAACTGCGTAGTAACCTACATGCTTTCAGTCACATCTCCAAGCCTGAAAGGCACTAAATGGAAAAGCACTGAATCAGGATGTCACATGTTAAATGGACAGTGATGTGATTTGGCTTCGCTGATGCTATTACACCCTGTGACTGCACCCTAAGTCTGTCTTTCAGTGTTTGCCCTGACTAGGCACTACCTTTTGAATGGAAAACTCGGGCTTGATTTATTCCGCATATATGAACCGTGTTACATTGCAAAAATGTCAATCTTCACATGTCATTTAATCTCATATTAGGTCTTAAAATCAGAATTTTCCTACAAAAAAACACAGCACTAGAGTTGCTCCCAGTGCAGATCAATGTTTTCCTTGGAGGATGTGACATTATCTTGCTAACACAAATCACCCTACTTATTTCAAGATAAACTTAATTGTTAATATTCGATTTGAATCCTTCAAATCTGTGAGACTGATTCAGAAGCAAGTGCCACAAACTTTTGTTAGTTCTGTTTACCAATGCATTTATGCTGATGATGAAGTTTTTAAAATTAGTGTTCGGATTTGACCAATAAATGATGCTGATATGGGACTTAATTAATTAACTTTTAAAAATAGATTGTAAAACCTGTAAGAAACTTTTTTTTTTTTTTTTACATTGCATTTATTCATTTAATTGTTAAATAATTTTCTAAATTAATTCCTCATTTAAACGCAGTAACATGTTCGTGACAGAATTTTATTAGTTTGGATATCAGTGGAAAGTTTCAGTGTCTTGTGAGGGTGTTAATAATTTTCCACCCTGATAAAAAAAAAAAAAAAGGAAAGAAACAAAATTTTTTTGCCATGAATGACACAAAATATCACTATTAGCCTTCAAAAAACCTCATAAGTGTCAGCATACCAGAGAACAAAAAGTAGCAGAAAACAAGAAAGAGAGTAGCTACCACATGAACTGACACGGCAGCCGGTAAACGCCGTGCTTCCTGCGAATCAGTGGCACCGCTGGAACGTGTCTCTGGCCAATCAGATCACTCGACTGATGCAGCTCCTTGTATCATGACTCATTCATTAGCGTTCCCCGGGTTTCGCATGACCTTTCATTTGCATGGTGCCCTCTCTTTTTCCCGAGCGCCGCCGTGCCCGGCCAGCAGCGAGCCTCTTTGGTCGATGTGCCCTAATGCCTCTAACCTGTCGTTTTAGTCCCGTCATTAAGAGTGATAGATTTCCAAGAGGTGCTGTAGATCAGACTGCTTCATAATACATGTGATGTAATGGATTGCAGTGAGCCTTCCTGAATAATTAATCACTCTCTTTGTCTGAGCACTTCCACCTCTCTATGGACAGTCAATGCCGGAGACATTTGCCAGAGTGTGTGCTTGTGTGTGCATGTGTGTGTGTGTGTGTGTGTGTTAGCTGGCCATCAGGAGAGAAATAGATTGTTGCTGGTATAGATTTTAGCTGGGTTTGCAAAATAATGATCTCTGTTTGCTTCAGTTAGTGTGCTTACAGTGCACAAGCGTGGCCGGCTCACAGCAGCATGATGAAAGCTGTTGTGGTCATTGCATGTTTATTGTTATGTTTATCACTGCCATATAAATAATGATAGATAGACAGACACATAGATATAGGTAGCTATAAGTTCATTATCATAATCACAACATGATAGTAGTCCCATGTGGGTGGGAATGACATCCGCTCACCTTTTTGCTCCGAGGTAAAACCGAGGTGATGTGGGGAGTGAACGCCTCTCCAGCCATCGGAGCTATGAATAGAAAACAGGATTGCAATGTAATCAAGTCTTGCAGGGCTGTGTGTGTGTGTGTGTGTGTGTGTGTGTGGTAATGTGATAAAAACAACATTGGGAGGGATGCCCCGCATTTGCAAACAGGGATTCATTTTGTGTTATTGCCCTTTTTTCCCCCCCATGTAGGCGTTTCCTCCGTGTGTGCAATATGTGATGTTTAATGGGTTTCTTTGGGCCCATTTGCAGTAAATAAGAAAGGCAATAAATTCCTCTCGGCGCAGATCAGGGTTTAAACTGCTATAAGATTAGAAAGCTGACAGTAGGTCAGACTAAATGAATACCTGGCTGGTAGAGGTTGCTTTAGCCGGTGCCAGTGCAGTTTATTTACATGGAGGTTTTTCACTGAAACAGAATAAATCACAAGATTGACTGTTGTGCATGCAGATGTCTGGCAGGATTTATGAATCCCACGGCCTCTGTGAATTTCTTTTATCAGCCACCCTCCTCTTTTTAGCAGTGTTTTAAGCAACACTATTCCAACAATTGAATTTGACAAAATGCAGTCGTTCCAGCCACCCGGCTCCCTGGCCTCCCCTCGCATCCTGCCTCTCAAGCTGCTGTTTGCCCAGCCAAGCATGCAGGCAGCCCAAACTCAGATGGAGGCAGATGCTATGGATGACTGATTCAGCAGGCAGCCAGAGAAGGCAAAAACAAAATGAGGACCGCACTGTTGACAAGAAAAATACAATAACCCAGCGGCGTCAAAAGCCCTATGGTTATTTGAAGGCAGACGATGCTATTTTAAAATCCAACAGTTTGAATGGGTTTATTTCTGTTGACTCATCTGGCCGTGCTTTCCTCGCTGATCATTCTCACAAAATACTACTTTTAGTGCTTTTTTCCCCCCATATTGCTGGTATTGACCCGAGTTATAGACAAGTGTAAGTGCCACCCCAAGTCAGTACGATGTCAGAGCCGTACTGGGATGTGAGTGTGTGTGTGAGTGTGTGTGTGTGTGTGTTTGTGATCCTTGCAAGCCTCTGTGCATGGCTGCCATGTGTTTATATCTGCTCAGTGAAAAGTCTCACACACGTGTTGTGTCTTTCAAGATAATGCAAACAGTAAAGGAGATAAAATAGATGGACTTTGTATTAAATGAATTGGTATTGATGTGTAAATGGTAAAAAAAAAAAATGTGCTGTTTTTCATAATGTGGTGAATCAGTTGTTTTTGGAAAGGGGCGTGTATCACCGAGAAATTACAGGAAGTTGCCTGTGTTGCCTGGGAAAATCAATCAGGCTACTTTGGCCAATGCCACAGTTTGCTGTCAAGGACAATATATGGCTGTCAATTTTATTATGAGCCCCTGGCTATGAACCAACGACTGCACGCATTAGGCTAAGAGTACATTTTATTTATATTGATGAAGGAGTCTTAGCTATTCATAGTGAAAATATATATAAGTCATTACCCGTGTCGCACAACGTGGAGCCGCTTTAAACAGGTAAAGCCTCGTAAAACATTTGTAAACACTGTAAGCCAGAAGATGACCCGACTTTCTGCCTAACAGGAGTTGCCATTTTTTCCTTCTTTTCTCTACCTCTCGTCTCTCACTAATGGCACTTCCATTAGTGTGTTCCACTGTTCTTCAAAAGTCTCGGACTTTGCCGCCCCGGGGGCTCCTTTCATACAAGAACATGGCTGTGGATGATGATGAATGTTTCAATCAATTAGCTTATTGCTCAGAACAAGTGGTGGGGCCCTGGGGGACCGTAGCCCGTGAAAGGCAGTGACACATAACCTGAATGATTACTCCAGCCGGTACGACAAGGACTCCGGGCGCCACGCAGTTTCTCGTCGAGAGCTGCTGAGTGGCCGTGGAGCCGAGGTTAGAAATCAACATTCATAGACGAGGAGATGATATTAAAAACATCAGCCGACGGATGAATTTTGATCAGACACATGATACATTATTAAAAGATCACTGATAAAATGCCTGTGGTGCAGCACCATCTGCTCCTCACACTTGGAAGAATGAGAAACAGGATTCTGACTTTGATATCAACACAAAGTTTAAAATCTAGCAACTTGACGCTGCTGCCGCGATGCCACCGCAAACGAGGAACACCATCAAGCGGCAGATTTGATTTGGAGCGCTTTATCACAAACAATTCTCCAGGGCTTTTGATTTCGGCTGGGGGAAATTCATCAACTCCATCAAGTTTTTGTGAAATAATTTCCACATTTGGCTCCTGGCTTCAGTTTGTCAACCAGTTTAGAGGAATCCTGTTCCACACATGGTGGACGATTTGATGCTGCCGCCATGTTTTTAGATGTTTGAACCCATTGGATTAGACTTAACTTCAGTCCGCTACTGAGAGCCAGACTGCAGCTCTGCTTACTTCAATCCATCCTCCTCTTCTTTATAATCTTCCTCTTCTTCAAACTATTCCATTCTACACATTTATGCATCCTCTAAATGTACTTTCCAGCATGCTCAAGACGTTATCTGATAGCACTGAACGGTTATCTTTTGCAACTATATTGAAGTATTAAGTACTGAAGTATTAAAATGTATTGCGACCACTTTTTTGAGGCCAACACCAACATCTTTGCACCCATGATGGATACAAATACTGATACCGATATGAAATTATGAAGTTTTGCAAGAATTGCAATACAAAGGTGCAAAACAGGTTAAGCGTTTCACACAACTATCTTTAGATTTCCAGAAATTGCAGTTCCCTAATCACTCGAATATTCACAGTAAGTAATAGTAGGCCTTAACAATATTGTATATTTCAGTTGATGTTGACTAATTGTGCCAAGTCAGTTTATAGATCAGTAATTGGGACACTAAAGATATGGCTATGGCTTCATAGATCCATACCAAAAAAATACAAAACATCCACACATACACAAAAAAAAATGTGTAGCACCAAACCACAGCATAGCAGTCAGCATTTGATAGTCTGGTGCTCTTTGATGTCGAAAAATTGCAGTGGATATTTCGGCTCTGTCTGTTGATCGCTGTAGTATCTTGACCTTGGTGCACAAGGTCGCCGCCGCCCGGTCCGCTATCATCTCAATCACACTGTGATTTCCCTGCCGTGTACCTTGTGCTGCTGAATTAATAACGCAATCAGTGTTAAACAACTCCTGCTGCCCTCCCGCTCTCTCTGCCCTCACCCTCTCTCTCTCTCTCTCTGTCTTTCTCTCTGTAAATAGCACACACACACACACACACACATGCATACACACACTACGACAGGGATCACAGAATCAGCTCCACAGTCCATTAACAGTAATCTTTCACACTGATTGAGCCAGTGTCTGTAAAAAAAAAAAAAAAAAAAAGCAACATAAAACAACTTGAAAGATGCTGACCCAAGCCGTGACCCAAAACCCCAGCTATTTATGTGACGCATTGTTTCTGTGTTTTACATCACATCATCTCCCGCGCCGCAATCTTTACTCGCAGCTGCCATTAGCGTATTGGCAGTTATGATAACGAGTCCTTCATCCGGGCAGCCTTGGACGGGCTGCAGGGGCATGAAATACATATATTCTGAGGTTGTCGTTTACTACAGTGAGGGCAGCAGGACGTATTGCGTGGGCGTCAGATATATCACTCCATCGTTTTAGTTAATTTGTACCTTCATTTTTTTTTTTTTTTTGCGCGCGCAATTAAATCAAATGTGCACTTTTTTTTTAAAGTGTGTGGCAGCTTCAGCAGATTTCACACCGATTTCACTCATTTGTTAAATGTATTTAAGTGCATTAGTTTATTTACTTTTTTAATTAGCCTGAAATTTTGCTGCATCGTCCAAAAAAAAAAAAAAAAAAAAAAAAAAAAAAAATGCTGAACGGGGTTTTTGATATTGTGTGATGGATGGAATTGTTACCTAAGGTGAAAAACTCAAAAGATGAGTCATCAATACACGTTAACTGCTGACAACATTCGCCCTGCAAGGCACTAGACTTTAGTAAGAAGCCACTTGCCTCGACGTCAACACACAGAGTGAAGGAAGCATTGCCCTCAGTGGATGAAGTCATTGCATGCACACACACACACACATGCACACACAGTAGCATGTTGTGGGGCATACGTTAATTCATTTTTTTCCCCTGTTGGATGGCCACTAGGGCTCAGTATTGCATTCACAGGCTGGCTTGAGATAGATAGATTGACAGTTGTTGTTGTTGTTGTTGTTATTGTTGTTTTTCAAGCAAATTATTCATTTAAAGGTAGTATTCCAGAGTTTTCTCATTGGATAGGTGTGTCAGCCTGCCTTAAAGAGCTGCTAACCCTAAGGAATTTCATTAGTATAGGTTTCAGTGGAGAAATTTTAGGGTCCCATCATGGTCTAAAAAGCTATTTCAGAGCTTTTCCACTCTGCATACTTCCATTTGTTTAGCATGAAAATAAAAAGAATATCAAAGATGGATCAAACTGAAATGTAGACGCCGCTTTCGAAAAGAGCATCACACACAGGATGATTTAAAAAAAAAAAAAAAAAAAAAAAAAAAACAACAACTATGAAGTGCATCAATTTAACAATTCATTCCTGCTTTTGTTGACTGTGCCTTCAGGGAAGACCCGCAAATTACCTTTCAAAGAGAGGGAGAAACGTGTTGTTCTCCACAATTATCTCACAATTACACTGACAGCTCGCACAAAGGCTGGCCTAAGACACTTGGAAATAGCTGCAGCCTCGCCTGTCACCGGCTGAATGTGAAATCAAAACCCCTCGGCTGCTCCGGCGTGATGTCATTGTTGTGATACAAGTGCTTTAGATTTGTTATACACACACCTCAGGATTTTCGAGCGCCGGCACGTCGGGTTTTTTGAGATTTCAGTGTTTTAAAGTTCAAGCTAATTAATATGAGAAGCACATTTTAGGCATTTAGCTGACACTCTCATCTTATAGTACAGTGAGCGTAATTGTAGAGTACGCTTTAATTCCTAGATCACAAACTTTGCAAGGAGCCAGTGGGAAAAAGTACAACAGTGAGAGACGCAGCGCCTTGTTAAAATGATCCAGGAGGCTTAGGTTTCCTGAATGTGCGATGAAGGAAGCAAAGAAATCAGAACAATGGAGAAAATGAACCGTTTTTTTCAAATATATATATATATTTATATCTCTCTCTGTAGATTTGTATAGAATTAGTAATACTAGATTTATTTAAGATGTAAAGACCAAACAATTAGAAAAGAGTTTTCAAAGCCTAAGGGTTTCATTGTATCATGGGTTGTCCACCATTTGAAAAATATGACACAATTCTCTGACAAAATGATTTGCGACTTAAAGCTGAAGCTCCAAGCGTAACATCTTCGAGAATGCAATCGTCTGTGTATGTTTTTCCATTAAATACCGAGCGTTAAACATCAGATAACATTCTCTCCCAAAAAGGTAAGTGAAACACTTGGAGCTTGGTCGTGTTCCCTGCCCACGGTGTTATGATATCATCAAAATATGTCTTCGTACTTGGCTGGGACTTGATTCTTCATTTGATGTGCGGTACGATCAGTAAACTCCCCGAGCCCCTTTCTGAATGCGATATGCAACATTTATCTGCTTGTATCTCTTGACAACTTCCCCGTCCAAGTGTTCCCTCAACACACATTCAAAAAGACCAAAAAAAAAAAAAAAAAAAAAGAAAAAGAAATGCTTACCCCTTCATCTCTGGCCCCAGCCCCATGTTGTTAGATAAAAATAGCAGTCTTTTTGAGCGCCTTGGGAATCCCCTCTGCTGTTTGAAATGCAGCACCATGGCAGGGCAGGGATTCCCAAACGGGACCCATGTCAAGTGTAGAGTAGTTTTTTTTTTTACGCCAGGCCACGGGCCCTTAAGTCTGCTGATCTTGTTTAGGCAATTTGGGTCGAGGAGAAGGGCTGGAAGTATCATAATTAACTACGTTCCTTGCTATGTTGCCTATTAAGAGCATTCATGAGTCCATAAATAGGGTAATTGCTAATTATCTACAATGATCTCACCGAAGCTGTGATTATGCTTTGCAGTTGATAAGCGTGCTCAACACTAAGGAAACAGAATGCCGCTGTGCACCCCAGTGTTAAACTCACCCTTGTGTTAGGGCAAATCCTAGTGCACCTCAAGGTTATATATAGAGTTAATTTATAAGCAGCTTAATGCAAGGATTTTGTCAAGTTGGGTCAAGCAAAGACCAGGTCCCAATGTGGTGGAGATCAAGCCAAGACCAAAACAAGCAAAAAGTGATTTGTTCGTTTCTCGTGTGAAAACATTTTCTAGATTGTTTTATGGACCTAGCACAAGAAATTCGGGCAGGCTGTTGTCAGAACGCGGAAAAAGGAAAAATGAGCCGTGGTAGCACATGGGAAGAGGACACACTAAAAACTGCTGGGTTAAAAAATAACCCAACTTTAACCCAAACCCTGGGTCAAAAAGGGTCCAACTACTGACTCATACATGCATTTTGACCCATAATCTGGGTTAAATAAATAACCCAATTTTTCTTTTAACATGACCCAGGATTGTAGTCAATATAACCCAACTTAAAAGTCATATTCATTTAGCCCACTCAACCCAAAAGTTGAGTGTTCTAAAACTTTCACACAGTATTCTTAGTAATTAAGCACTTCCACATTTATATGATTTTACTGCACGTTTCCATACAGTGTTACAGACACTAACACACATAACGCTATTCAATTCTGAATAGGCAATCACACACAAGTGCGGTATCAGCGGCTAATTCGATTTTATGTCCCCAGGTGGCGGTAAGCCCTGACTACAACCCAAGGCTGAAGACACACATCACTCACGGTTTTACACTGATAAATTATCAAGTTGTAAATTATTCAGTAAATAGACAATAAATAGTCTGTATAAAATGTGCAAATATGCAATGTGCAAATATTGTGTGCAAACCAATAATAAAGTGCAAATATTGCGACTAAAGTGCCAAGCGCCATTATTAAAGTGCATACTTAAGTTGTCTGTTTAAAATGCATTTTCTACCAACCATGTTGTGCAATATTTACAAAGCAAAGCTATCAGTCACTAGTAATGAAGTGCTCTTCGTTACACAAACTGTTCATAAAGTATTCAATCAATCAATCAATAAGCAATCAATCAATCAAACCCAAGTCTCTGACCCAACAATGGGTTACTCTCAGAAAAAATAACCCAGAAATATTACCCAACTCGAAAAACCCACAAATTGGGTCAAAATAAAATCCTTATAACCCAAGAAATGGTTATGGCTCTGGAAAAATAACCCAGAAATGTAACCCAACACAAGTAACGCAGGAATTGGGTTAAAGAAATAAGTGTTTTTAGAGTGGAGGAGACTAAGTTTTAAGTTGAAATATGGTCTGACGATAATAATAAAAAATAAAAAAAAAGATGTCAACTGGAAAAACCTCATGAAAATGCTGATATTTTCCCGGTAATTTCATTTGACGAATTCAAGCAAGCCTCGAGTATTGCGCTTGAAGTTGATGCTGCAGGCAGTCGTTCTGTAATAGCACTATTACAGTGGCAATGAAATGAATCTGTTCATTTATTTGTATCCATTAATTCAAACGGCGTTAGACAGGCTACCTGCAGAACTGACTCCCGCCCGTCTACAAACCAATCAGTGTCAATAATAGGGAGACGCGGCCGGCATAAGTGATGACAACAGGACGAAGGTACAGTATGTCGTGTGAAATTCTTTAGTGTGCTCACAGAATGGCAATATGAGACCAGAACTAACTGTAATCAGTGCATACAGTTTGAGGACAATTACATGCATGTTTATAAGGAGAAATCCATTTAGTCATGTGTTGAAAGTAAACCACCAAAAATCAAAGCCCATTTTTTTTTTGTTTGTTTTAAATCCGTAATGCAGTTTTATTTTACTGTTGTTTTTGTATTTATTCTCATATTGATTTTACATTTTCTGTGTTCTTAATGGCTAATCTTTAGTGTAGTAATTAGTTTTCTGTTTTCCTGGTGTAAGTCATTGTCTGACCTTGTTTTTTTTTTTTTTCCCTCCCTCCCTGTGCTTTTAACTTTTTAATTGACAACGTGCTTTCGCTTCCTTATGCTTTGTTTTATAAAGGTGCACTGGGCAAAATTGAGGGTTGATTGAGGTAAGGACCCTTACTTACCTCAATCATAAGCATGTGACAGTGAGTGAGGCACAGTGGATGGGGCATCATGTAGATTCAACCATCAAATGTATAAATTCAGATGTTTTTGCCTGTTGAGTCTAAAGGGTCCTCACTTCAGTGCAGTTTTACGTAGTGTACCTTTAAATTCCTTACACTTCCTCCTTGTTTCTGTTCATGCACAGCATAATGAGTTGAAATATACAAAAAAGTAAAAGTCCACCGGTCTTGAAAATGCACTACAGCCTTGTCTGATTGCCTAATCTTCATTATTCAACATCTCCAAGACGCGGTGGATGACATATTTTGTCGTTCAAGCACCTAAGCGATACCGACTGTCCTTTTAAAAGCACCATTTTGTGTTATCAGTAAATTAAACCATTCATGTTTTCGGAGAACCCAAATTCCAGAGTGGACACTGCCGACACGCTGTATCTCCCGCGGTCCTGTCTCCTCGGGGGTGTTGGAGATGAAAACATCCGGGTTGAGGGCTGTCGGCCATAATGCGGTGGGAAGAGAGATCACAGGACACGTCTGGTTTTAACTCTGGCCCCCGGCCTCTGTCAGCACAGCCCTTCCTTAACCGCTGCCCCGCTAATTGGCTCTGTGGATAATGCTGGAACTCTGAATTTACATGGAAACGCTTTGAAGACTTGAATACGCACGCCCCCGGGCCCGCGCTCACATCCGCTCTGCCCTGCCTCAGCAGCACACCGGAAACCAAAAGCAGAAAGCAAACAGATTCAGCCCAGGGAGGACGGGAGGAGAGCGGAATGTAAAGGTAGCGTTTATCTAAAAACCCACGAGACGGATGTGAAACGGGCACAGCACGCTCAGCGCCCGCAAAAGGACGGAAATAGAAAGAGTGAGGGACAGAGACAAAGAGAGACGGAGAGGCGGAAAGACAAACCGGCAGACAGCGCTGTCAGTCAGAGGCCACATTTACATGTCTGCCAGTCAGTGACCCGACAATTGCCAATATCTTTATTTGGGTTAAGCTGTTGACGTGAACCTTTGATGCCCTGTGAGTCTGCCTGGTGCCATGAAAAACAGAATATTCCCGTCTATCTGTGCTGTGTCTCTCACAGACACAACAATCCACACACAAAAATGCGTTGAAAGACGCAGCCACCTAAAACTCTACTCTTATTTCTCCATCACTTCTAATGCAAGGGATAGAAATAATGGTTCCAGTAGTAATACTGAAAATTTGCTCATCACTTTTTTTTCATCTGAGTCTAAATTCATGCAAATGGCAATAAATAAACAAATAAATAAATAAATACAGTTGTATAGCAGCAATGGAATGAGTTGCATTGCATGACGTTTGTATGAGAATTTTTTTTGCTGGCAGTTTCACATCTTTATTTCTTTGTGTCCCATCTATATGCCAAAATAACAAAGATTATCAATGTGTGGATGTTATTGGGCAAAAAATGGGGGGAAATTAGGGAGTAAGATGTTTTCATGCCCAAACCAGGATGCTTGAGTAAGCTCTTAAAGTTCCAGTGAAATGAAAACTGACTGGCTAATTTTCCATGCCCAAATATTCACCTATTTAATAAGAAATGACAGATAAATTTACTACATTTAGATTAAAAACAAATTCCATTACTCATACATCTCGGAATACAGTGAATCTTTAATCCATAAATCCGAACCAGTAGGTGTGAACAAAAATTCACCTGATAAAAACATCACATTTTTTAACGATCCTGCCTCTCCCATCCAATAAAGTTGCTTTTCGCTCCCTAACTGATCTCCCATTGGTTTGCACTTTTAAAGGTGCTCCTCTGCGTGAAGCCCCTCCCCAGTGACCCCTTTCAACAAGAAATGCATCCAATTATGCAAGCAGCAAAAATGATCCATGCACGCAAATGCCACGGGTGACTTCCAGAAGTATGCAACCTCCGGATGAGATCGACAGCGGCTGTCGTGCATGAGGAGGGCGGATGCGTCGGGCTGATGTGCGGCCGCTCTGCTTGCGACGGGTCTGGGCTTTCCAGCGTGTTTGGGCCCTCGAGGCTGTGATGAGGCTGTCAGAGCGCTTTGTGTGCGAGGCCATCCTCCACACGCCCGATCCCTCCTCTCCGTGGAGCGCGCGTGCACGTGTGTGCGGCTGTGCGACTGTTTCCATGAGTGTTTGGCGTGAGTTACTGCAAGTGTCAACACGACTGTGCGTTTTATCGCAGGCGCGTGGAATAAATATGTGCTGCGCCTGTTCGCCTTGACACTTGCATAAGCTGCGAATGTGATTATGAAAGCAATATCCCAGTGGTGTCTGTTGTGTGTGCTAAGGAGCTGTACATGTTTATCTGCACTAGTCCCCCAGCCTGATGGCGATGTTAAGCTCCCTCTAGGCTGGAGTGTTTATCTCGCTGGTGTTTAGGCTTTGCTCTTTGGACGGCACCCAAAGCGTGGCCCCGCTGTCCGGGCGGCTCTGCTCCGGCTAACTCCTGCTCGTTGACCTCGTTTAAAGGCCTGGCCGGCTGTCTCGCTGTCCCTCTGAGCGCACGGCCGGGCCCGCTGCACAGTCTGGGTGTGTATTTGCACTTGTGCGCGGACGCTCGCGGGGGCGTGCGCGCGGGCCTGTCGCTGTGCGAGCATTTCCGGGGTCTGTTCATGCGCTCATTATATTTCCACGGATCTAATGAAGCTGCGTGCGATGAGACATGCAGCGAGATGCTCCGATGTTTAGCAGAGCATGCACAGCTCCTCCTGTATGTATGTATGTGTGTGTGTGTGTGTTTTTTTTTCCTCTTCTCTGAAAAAACAAACACAGGCTTATCGTCTTATTTCCCCTGTGCCTTCGTACACATCGTGAGCTGGCAAATTGCAGCGTGCTACACATAATGCATACACAGGCAAACACACACACGCAGACACTCTCCGCAGAGTAAATTGCCCTCCAGCCAAGTCTTCGCCTTCTAACCTCCTTTCTGTGCATTGTACAGTTCAGTCAGTAATTATTGGATGATAAGCTTTCCTCGGGGTTTATGCCGCACTCTGTAGGATCACTACAAATATCTACAGAGGCCTATTAGCGAGTTGATTAGGCGCCGCGCTGGACCGGAAGAGTGTGGGCTCGTTTCAAAGAGAGGGAGGGTCCTCGGCAGGGCCTAATTAGCCCGCAGAATCGAGCGAGCTCCTGCTTTCCTGGTCAGGTGGAAGACGCCTGGCCTCCGCATCAATTAGCGCTACCGCTCTCCGAGTTGGTTTTATTCCCCCACTTCATGTCATGGAAAGGTGATGGAGGAGAACTGCAGGCTTTGATGTCAAAGTGAAAGCGCTTGCGGTGTGATTGTGTGTGTGTGTGTGTGTGCGCGCGTTTGCCTTGGCGTGCATGCAGATTTGGCGCAGGGATCGCTGCAGTAGCGGCGGCGGATTGTGCAGTTATAGTAAATGTGCCTGTTATACAATGAAGCCTGCATTTATTTAAAGAACCACAGAGGCTTTTCCACCAGTCTGGCATTTTGTTTGTGTTCTCACCGAGTTGTGTGCACAGGTATTTATGCCGTATTATGATTAAGCATGTATCCTGCAAGCAACACTAATGTCATGATTTGCATACAAGCCAGAAGGGGAGAGAGAGAGCGTGACAAAGCGAGAGAGAGCCAAAGAGGGAGAGAGAGAGAGAGAAAGAGAGAGAGAGAGAGAGAGCGAGCTGTGTCTATTTCTGAGTCCTGCGGCCTGTCATAAGTGCTCCGTCACAGGCAGACCCTGCTGGCCTGACAGTGTGACGCACTCCGATAAAAAGGCTCTCGCTCCCGGTCACACACATGTCACCATGGCAATTAGCATGTCAGACGGTGCGTGATTGACAGCTGCCACAGCTGGGATGCAAACAACGACCCAGCGGTGCTGGCGGGGAGACCTGAGGCGACGGCGACATATAAGCTCCGGATGTGCTCTCTGCCCCTCTCTCCCCCGCTCGTGTGACTGTCATAAAGAATAAACGGAACGGATCATATTCACCCGAGCCTGCATCCATATGCAATGCAGATGACAGGAGTAGATGCCCTGAAGCAGACACCATTATAGGAATTAATAAGGACTCTGCCTGTAGCGTAAACTTTCAGTATTACCTTTTGAGACGGCGTGAACCTGCAAGTCTCTAAGAAAAACAAACACCCTGTGAGCCCCTTTGTAATGTACAGCTCTCAGGTTTCCCCTCAGTTTACACAGGCAACGGGACTAACCATAAAATTCATACATCCTGGGCAGATCCTATCATAAACAACTTTTTTTTTTTTCTTCTTACAGGTCAATTGTGAATTCTTTGCAAAAAATATGTACAGACCAAATTGATAATCAATACTCAGGGCAGACACTTTACACAATTATCATTTGTTTGTCCACTTTGTTCTTCACAGAGTCTGTCAATGTGGTATTTTCAAGAGTCATCACTTTATGGCCTAAAGGGACACTAGGTGGCATTTTGTGTATATTACCTGAGCACATACAGCGCTGGCACACAGGTGATCAATTAATACAGAAAATACTGAAATGTGAGTCTGCCTGGCTAGCTGCTGGCAAACACAGCTTGTAGCTTATTTCGTATAAAGCACCATCAACAATAAGCTGTTTTTTTTTTTTTTTTTTTTTTTGCACAATAAAAGCAAAACATCAGAACAAGAATGAAATAACAATAGATTGTGCAGGTGAGATACAGAAAACCCCTAGGGGCTTATAAGAGAATCCCACCTCAAAATTTGATTACATAGAAAAAAGAAAAAATGTCAACAAAACAACAAAAAAGAGCAAATATACATTAAGTCAATGCAAATATATATTAAATCAATGCAGTAAATGTGTGTAAAGGTGTTTAAAAAAGAGTGTGTAGACCTATGTGAGTATGCGTACATGTGTGAGTGTACATGTTTATGTATGAATGTGAATATGAATACGAGTGTGTGAAGGCAAAATACGAAACAAGAAGACCAAACCCCAACTACCAAAATAGTAAGTTAAAGTTAAGTTAAAGTTTGGTTCATCAGACATGTCCTTAGTCGACATTTATAGTTTCTTAGAGAGGTAGATTGGAGTGCAACTTGGATGTAACTGTTCCACAGTTGTGCTCCTTCATATCTAATAGAGAACTGACATAATCCAGTGCGAAACATTGGAAGGTGTAGACATTTAGAACGTCTTGTATTATAATTATGTACATTTGTATTCAACTGGAAAAATGAACTACAAAGCTTTATCCTGCAATGCAAGTTTGTATGTTTGTGTTTATGATTATTAAAAGATTTAACAACACAGCCTGCATAAGGTAGGCTGTATATTATATTATATAATCTATATTATGTGAATGCTGTATAGGCCTAACTCATGTAGTATATAACCTAGGCTATATACAAAATACTTATACTATATTCTGTAGCTTATAATGCTATATGCACCATGTCATAGCAGTCCATGCAAACGGAGATCAATGCAAATAAATGACACAAATGTATAAGACATTCACAGATTTATTCTTTTTTATGTATTTGCACAAATTTTCAGAATTCATAGAAAAAGTTCAGATTTATCCTTCTTGTTTATTTGTCACTCGCCAAGGAAATGCTACAGAAACTACACTGTAAATAAAAGTTGACCGTTTTCAGTAGAGACTCACCATCATGGAGTCCCATTTTGTCAGCAGTCGATTGCCATATTACTTCTTCTTGCTCTGTAACTGTGGATTTTTATCATACAGTTACCAGTTTTCAGATACCAAGGATATCCATAGCTCCATGGCCATCCTAAGTGCCAGTTCTGGACACGTGACCCAAAAGCTATATCTGAATTTTCTCTCAGGCTCTGACTAAAAAAGGACATTACCACAGATAAAAAGATTAGATCAAAATGGTGGATCACTACAACAGTGCAATATTTCAGACTTTGTGAGGAAACAGTTCATAAAGATGCATTGTTTTGTTTGGCGTGAACAGGCGTTAATGGATGAGGAACATAGACGCTCTTGCAGCTAAGGTGTTAAGAGTAGCTGTTAAATGTTCACAACTTCTCCTTTGTTTTATTAATTGCATATTGGTAAGTAAAGAGTTGACCATATTTCACCACAGCATGATGAAGTTCCCTATCCCAGGAACAGAGGAGCAGAGTATTTAAGTTGTGGTTGCCGTGGCTGAATTTTGGCTGAATTAGTCTTGAAGACCTTATCAGGGTTAGTACAATAAACATACATAATTAATTGAAACATGACTGTAAGGTTTTATTTGATTTGATTTGGGGCTATCTATCATTTTGTTATGATAAATGTCACATTTCTCAAGGAGTGGTCATCTCATCTTGGACCAGAAGTCTTCATGTGACCTCACAGCAGAGCTAATAATATTCATCCTCATTGTTTCTTTAGCTCCTCCTCCCTAACGTGGGAAGGTTTACGGATCTGATCCAAAAGATCCATTTTATGGCCCATTGAAATGGGTCTGGCTCCTTGCTGGACTGCTGCTGCTGAGATCACATGTGACTGATGGCAGGTAGCTGGGAGGCAGCCTGCGCCGTCTGGGCTGCCTCGCCGTTCAACACACTCCCCTGGCCAGCACCCCCGCATCAATCACCGCAGCAGGCAGGAGTGGGATGCACTGCCAGGGCTATTCCTGGCTCTGCATACTCATGTACACACACACACACACACATACACACACACACACCTGTCTCTGGCTGTGTCTTCGAGTCTCTCAGGCTAATATGAGATGGGCATATTAAAAGTGGCAGGCGGTAGCTGCAGCTTACCTCACCTGTCCTGACAACTAGCTGGTGCGGCCTGACACATGCAGACGCAGAGATGAAAATCGCAAACCCAATTCACGTTGCAGCACAGTATCCATCTAAAGCTGCATTTAAAGCGGTGGGTATGATTTCATTTTGAATCTACAGCCGTCCAATCAGCATCAATCACAAAGTGGGGCCTGCAAAATAAAGGAGCATCCCATCCCCACTAATTGAGAGCCTGCTGAAGCACCAGCATTAAATCTTTTCTAGTTACAGTTTATTGACGGCATATTAACAGATTGTTTTCACCTGGAGCCACCACCTGCCTGTTGCAGCTTTATGCATACATACATATGCACAAAAGACATGCACTCAAATGTCCATGCAATAGAGCAGTTCTAGATATAAGTTAAAAGCCACTGACTTACTGATTTGATGATGAAAAGTAGGGCAGAAAGATGAGCAAGTGCAGTAAGGAAACCACCCAGTGTCCTTATAGGGATCGATTAGTCATTACATCATTATTGTAAAATCGAGAGTGAAAACAAACAATCTTTTGAAAAACATGAATGATGATTATCAAACTAATACAGTGGTGGAAAAAAGTTTTCGGACAGTCTTAAAATTTTACACAATTTCACAATCTCAAATATCATCATGAAATATTTGTGGAAAAATCTTTTTTGTGTTTCAAAAGGTGTGGCTGCATTAGACAGATACAAACAAATACAAATTATTATTTTTTTTTGTTTATTGTTTACAAAAAAAACTAACAAAACTAAATTCTTGACAGTTGAATCTTTCAGGCGTGTTTCCTGCGTTAGGTTCCTTGTTTTAGCTATTTTTGTGTCTGAAGAACTTTCAAATGTGCTGGCTTTATATAGACACCAAGCTTGGCAACAAAAATTGTGTCTTTTAATAAAAAGAACGACCTTCATCACTGGTACCAATATGACCCAATACTCCAAATTTCTTATGTATTTTTATGGAACCAATCAATTTGAAGTTTTTAATGGCTTTTTTAGGATTTGTTTAGTATTTTGGCTAAAAGAAATTGCACTTGAAGACCTAAGAGTGATTCTTAATGCAATATTTCACAAATGCATGGGGTGTCCGAAAACTTTTTTCCACCACTGTATTAGGGAGGAGGAAACTACACAACAAGCCTACCAAGTCCTTATTACAAGGTCAAAAAACACACACTTAGTGGTGTCCTAGAAACAAAGCATTACAAAGCTGAAACCATATAGGATTATTTACAGTACAGTGTGATCTGAAGCATTTAACTGCTGATGACAAACACAGCTGGCACCTAACATTCATGTACATGAATACAAGGAATTCCAGGAGGTGTAAATCTTAGAGGAAAAGGAAGAAGAAGACAAAGAAGAAGAAGCAGGAGAGGCTCTTTTAAATTGCTTAATTAGCGTATTATCATTTTTTTCAACAGCAAAACATCTAGCCTAATAAAGACAGAATTTTATTTTAAAATTAGTATAGAAAGCATTTTATAATATTTAGAAAGTGTTTTTGACACAAGCTGCTACTTTTTTTTTTTTATGGTGTACTGTGTTTTGTTTTGTTTTGTTTTGTTTTTTTCTTTTTTGTGAAAGTCCATTCTCCACAGTCCAGCCCACTGCCAAATGTCTGTCACTGAACTCTTTATTTTTCGGGACCAAATCTTCCTCATTCACTGTGACACTGTCTCCAGCGTCCTCCTCGGTGGCATTTTATCTTTGATTCAGTTTGCCTCTCTCCTCCGCTCCTCTTGTGATGCAGTTATTTTCCCATTCTTACTTCTGATTGGTTGAAAGCTGGTAAGGAGATTTCTAAACGGCCAACAAGTAACATCAGTGCCATGTGCATGGACTTTGCAGAGTGGTTTCATCCAACAGAGGTACATCAGTCTTACAGTTCTGTTTAATTGGTAGAGTGTGGAAGAGAACAATAAATTTGCAAAAATTGCAGCTGCAGGCAGTTAGATACCGCTTGTGTTCAAATCACAATTTATGCTGTAATTAGACTGATTGTGCAGCTCTATTACACAACAGGAAAGTATCAAGGGGTCATGATTTTAAAACCTGATACAATATCTTGATGCCCACTAAACTATTCCTTTAACTCTCTCCATCGGCTTCCTCTCTTTTGGCTCTTTGCCTGTCAGGCTTTCTTCACTCCGAAACTTTCCCGAAATGCCTGTTGTTTTCCCGCAGTGCAACTTCTGTGCTCCGATGTAAACACTGAATGGCCTGTAGCAGCGTGCTGGTCATCAGGGAGGGCCGGCAGGGTGTTGCTCTCCTACTGTTTGTGCAAAACAGGGTGAAGGGAGTTCAGAAGGGCAGCGGGCCCTTGTCAAAGAATGATCCATGGGGCCTGAGACCTCCTCTGTAAAACAACATCACTACAAGTGAAGGCCTGGAGTATATGATGCCAAATAAAGTTAGAGCATTTTGGGTGGCATTGTAAACCACACTGAGTAAAATTTGTTTTGAAATATGTCAACATTTGATATGAGTAATGGCAGTCTGGTTACATGCAATGAAGTAATATAAAATACAATCGAAATATGTAATGTTTTATTTTTTGTGACCAAATTTTTATTGTTTTGTCCTTTTTTTGTCCTGTTTGCTTTCATTATGGAGGAGGTATTACATAACAAAATCACGTAACTGAAATATCGTGTTGACATTGCATAACACATCTACATCTATTCACTAAGGTAATCACATATGCATTATAAAAGGCCATACATTTGCATACATACAAAGAGATAGAGTGAACAACCAAAATAAATGATGTGAATAATGCAATGCAAAAAAGGAATGTGTACCCAGAAGCCAAGATAAGCACATTAGTGTGCTATGACCTAAAAAAAAAAAAAAGAAATAAACAGTTGCAAACAATTCTAAATAATTTTACAACCTCCAAATTTACAAACCTCCTATGATCCAGATTACAACTTTATCCGCACCCTCCCATCCATTTTGACCCCATCCCATCCCCTTCCCAGTGACCTAACAGTATATTTAAATATTATATAATCATTATTTCCCCTATTTCCCTTACGTCCCTTTCTTCCTCACCTATTCTTTCCTTCTTTCTCCTCCCCCTTAAATATCAACACAGGAGGTACAGGACTTAACATAATGTGGCTTAACAAAATTTTAGCATATTGGTTAAATATACAAGTAAACCTGTATGGGCAAGTTGGCTACTGTGGACCAAGTTAGTAGGTGACATAGAGAGTTATACATAAACCTGTGCATCATATTATACCATATCAGTATAACTCAATGTAGTTATACCATCTATAAAGTGGCTGTAATTGTGATTTCATTTTTCTGACTAATAGAGCAAGAGCTTCAGTTAAATATGTAATGTTTTGATGAGGAGGGTAAGAGTTTGGATCCAAAATACTCCCAGGTCAAGCCATTGTGTTTGCAAGTACTGAAGTACCCTTTAGCAAGGCACTAAATCCCTACCAACTCCAGGGATGAAGTTCTGTTGCTGTCTCTCTCCTCCCCGTGGAGTTAGGCAGGTCAAAATGTAATTTTCGCACGGCCATAAGTAGGAATTTAAAGATGTGATATAAGTAATGGCAGTGTAATTTACTATATCCACTCTAAATATGCAGCGTAAATAATTTTAAGATCAAAAGGACTCCTGAGTAAGTCTGACCCTTCACAAGGCCATCACCACTGGCAAGAGGAGCTGTCTTCAACAGATTTGTGTAGTGCCACTTTAAATGCTTTGGTCTCTTTACTGCAATTTGCCTGAGGAACTTGTTCGCTGAATGGTAACCTGGTAATTACCTTGTGCTTGCGAGGACGAAGTACACTCTCCAAGGCTTTTGTGGAGGACCCACTCTCAGACTTGTAAATGCGCGCAGACTTCACCAAGGACCTTGAGAGACATTCAGAAATAGCTGCCTCTCAGGACACGCAGAGTCCAGTCCGCTGTGAAGAGCATCGCCGCGACTGGTGCTTCATTTAGACGCTGCCACTGGCCTCGCCTCTAGATTGCGCAGTCAGGTCACAAACACTTCATACCGTGTCAAGTGTCAGCTGAAGTATCGCGGCTATTCCTGGTCCTTGTTGGTCTTTGGGACTCATAAGTCATTATCATCTCTGCCAAGGAAAACACGTTCAAGTTGTTTGGAAATAAAACTGTAATGTACTTTGAGGGCGTGAGCAAGAGAAAACAGTTTCATGTCAGTGACCCAAATATGTTAATACAGAGTGGAAGATAGAATCTCATTCCCACAAGAAATGGAATTAATAGTTCTTTTTTTAATCATGCAAATACCCCTGAACTTAATTTAGATATCAATTACATCTTGTAATTTGGCAAACAGCTGACAAAGTCTGCCAAGGATGCCCCCTGACGCCCCTTGAGTTTTCCACAGCAGTCTTCGCTCTATCTCTTATCAGATTTTCAATCCAATGGAGGAGGCCTCGCTGATTTAATGTTGAGAGAGGGTGCACGCAGACAGGCAGAGGAAACTCACAACTTAAACAGTTAGACCGCTCTCCCTCCCACAAGATGTTTCATCCCACATTTTGTACACTCCTTTACAACGAGGCACTGGGCGTTTTGGTTTTGTATTGACCGTGTTTTTCATGTTAATTAGTTCGAGGTTCATATTTAAATTACTTTCACCCTTGTTTTGTATTCTTGTAGCCTGGGGACCATGTTATTTGCTCCGGCGTTGCGAATTGGCCCGGCTTTTATTCTTGTCCTTTCAATCGATATTACATAACATTTATTGAAAGTCTCCATTTTAATGATAATGCTGAATTTCTTGGAATTTAAATTACCACTTTATTATTGAGTGCCACTTCAAATGGCATCTATTATCTTCTCTTTATGGCTGACATGTATTTTTCTCTTCACAGTGTTTGCCGATCCCCGGTCATGGATTCGTCTTAGACAAGTACACGTGCCACTGCAAGAAAGGCTTTTACCACCCCAACAGAGTAGCTGTCAACGGCTTCAAGAGTAAGTCACTGACAAATCAATCACCTATTTCAATACCTGCCATCTGTCATGAAATTATATTTATATTTTTAGGATTGATGTTTGAGGCTATGTATTCTCAGTAGTGTTTTATCCTTAAGTGTAAGATGATGGTTTTACTGTAACATAGATGATTGCTCCCCGGTGACTTCACTTATGTGGTATGATGCATTGAACGGGAGCAATTTTTGTTTTTCATTTCTTAAGGTGGCCATCAAAACTAGGTTGTTAGAGGAGCCTGGAGTGGGTGTCGGAGTGCATATTTAAGTAGCATAAATAATATAGCACGGATACTGAATGTTGACAACAAGTTTATTCGTTGACTTTACATATTTATCATGCATGGGGCTGTATTTGCTTGAAATGAGGACATGGTGCTCTGAATTAAAATCTTTTGCTCACATTATGTAGGTTTTTATGGGGCTTACTGATAACATGTTAAGCCTGAACATTCTTGGGTCAACATTTCAGTTTCTGTTTTAATATCTTATCTCAGAGCAGTTTGTTTTTAATTTTGGTGAGTATGTGTATTTACACTTTTGATAGAAAAAAAATCACCCTGTCACATCTTGGAGGACGACAGTGTGATTTCTTGAAGCAGCTCACATGTTGTGCATCTACCTCAAGCTCGCTTTGGCTGTCTCACCTCTATACAGGTGGTGTTCAGCTGTACATAACCATGCAGCAAACACCATTATAGTGGAGTGAATACCTCGGAAAATACAGTAACTGCCCGATGCGTCATATCAAATGAAATAATACGTTTTTGAGTCTTGTCAGCACACTCAGTTATTCAATTTTATATCTTAAAATCACAATTAAAAGCTGTGCCAGTTGAAATAAAGGGACATTTTTTTCATTTGTGTGTATCATTGTCATTGCCTCCCATGCTTTGTGGGATTATACCAGCACCCAGCCAGCTCTGTGAACTATGTAGCTACAGTTTATGTTGGGAAATTGAGTGAAAAATTAAGTACAAATTCATTTTCACTCTTTTTTTCTCATTTGGTAGAAATTTTATGGCCGCTAGAGGAAGTATTAACATCTAACTTACCCAGCCTGTTTACCTAGCTGCTGACTCTGCTTTGAATCTATACCACGACCCTTAACTATTAGCAAAGGAGCCCTCCCTGCAACATAAGTTTTACATTATACCACGTCTTCATGGAGGAGACAGCGCTGTCAGCTGTTTCTCCACAAAACTGCAGACATGTGTTACTGTCCTGCCCTAAAACTGCAGCAGCAGTGTCAGCCAGGCAGCTGGCTACCTGGGGAAGCTAATCAGGTTTTGGGCGGGAGTTATCATTTTGTCTGGTAGTTACTTTTTTTCCCAGTTTATTCTGTCTGCTTCTGTGAGTTAATTAAAAAAGAGCTTGTGCAGACACAGAGCCCCAGTGGTTTTCACTTGCCCTCTATCACATCGCCAACACACACACTCACACACACACACACTTAAGTCTCATGCCACGAGTCTCGTATTATCCTCTTTTTTTATCACCCTACTACCACTTCTTTCAACTCACCCTCTTGTCTCATCCCACTCAAACCATTTCTGTGTCTCTCTTATAGTCCTTTCCATTTATGCAGCCGTTCCCCCTTCCTTTTCTCTTTAAAGCCCTTCTCGCGCCATCTTCCTCCACTCATCCTCCTCCCAAAAAACTGTTCCTTCATGCACGCATGACAGAAAAAGGCTCCTGAGAGCTGGCCTGTGTGAGTCTGTCTCTGCCTGCCCGTGCTGCTCGCTGCGCTGCGAGTGCACGTAAACTTGTGTGTTCCTGTGTGCATGCCTGTGCGTGAGCTGCGTGTGTGTTTGTGTGTGTGTCTTTGAGAACACAGTAATAGGGAGGAGAGGCAAGCCTGTTAGCGAGGCATAGTGCTGCAGTCTGGCCCACCACGGGGCCAATAACAAGCCCGCTAATCCACAAGGGAACATCCTTGACACTCCTTTGCAGAGAAAGCCAGTGCTACTCACTTTCCTTTGTCTCCCAATGATCTTCCACCATAGATCTTGCATATAATTATGTGGGAGAAGTTAGTTAAGCTCTGACTGTCAGTCAACTGGATGAGCAATGAACCAATGAGCACGAGCTAAAGGATATGAGTCATCGCTATGGAGATAAGTAGTCCTTTTGAGGGGATCAATGATGTGCAGAGTCATAGCTTTGAAAAATAGGCCAGTTTCTTTTTAAAGGAAAAATCCCTGCAAATCTCTGAGACAATGGGTGTTTCCAATAAACCCCCTATAAAAGCTCCTTATAAGTCCACCATTCTTTATCGGGCCAACCATATGGGCATCTCTCATGGGATTTCTTCACAAACCAATAAATCCACAAGCTTCATGTTGCCCCTTGAGTTTTTTTTTTCACCTTAGTTTACCAGGGACAGTTTGGTTTTTGATGCCTCACATCATAAAGTTACAAAAAAACAACACTATTTTGCTGTCCAGTGCAACCAAAGCCATCTACTGTTGCCTACTAAGCAACTCCACCAGAGAAGTTACAGGGGTTAGACCGTTACACATTCACTATCCACACCCAGATTATTCCACACAGCCGGGGGTTGAAACCTTTAAACTCCCATTGCCCTTGTCCTCGATATCTGTGATATGAAAACGTAGATGTGCTGCGTTTCTGTTTGTTTTAGTCATATCTTTCTCTGTGGAAACTGCAGTCATCAGCCTTGTATGATATGCCAGCGACGGAACAGAGTGGAACAATGTTGACTTTTCATGTTCACACATATAGATCCATCTCTTGTGTGTTGACACAATGTCGATAAGCCCTCATAAGGTCAGGACAGGATCAGCATATACACTCCGGGAGGGTTCATTCTGTCGTGGACTGCGATATGCACTTCTTGTTTGTCTTTCAATACCGGTCCCAATCATCCCCCCCCCCCCCCCGCCCAAAATCCAATAACAGGGGAACTCGAGAAACTTGAGAGCATTGATAGTGGCTCCTTCATTGCTGTCTGCCTCTATTCTCTGTAAACATCATGGAAAAAACATTCACGATTACCACCGTGTAGGAGCGAGGACTGATCAGTTTAATATCAAAATGCAATACATCAGTTCTGCAACTTGAAATTAAGACATTTCTGAGTCACAGATATGACTTACAAAGCAAAGGTCTTAAGATGACTCATAACTTAAAGGGGACAATAGGTCAGGTTTTCACTGACTCACAGCATAAAATGACTATATCTGTGTGGATTTGTTGGTTAATACTGATGATTCAACATTTACCGGACTAGGTGCCTGGATTTTTTGGGGTTTCAAAATTAATTTTCTATACCATACTCTGTTTGTAGCAAAAACTTATTTTGGTCTCAAGCCAAAAAAATCAAACAACAGACCAGTAATTTTATTATTATTGTATCATGATATATTCCTTTTTCACTGGATGTTTCTGTCCTCTGTTCAAATTAGCCAGCTGATTCTTCTCTGTTGTGAAAATGTGACTTTTTTTTTCTTGATTAACGGCAACAGCAATCCAAGGGGACAAAAAAGGTGAGCGGGATGGTGTGAGACGGTCGGTGGGGAGTGATGCATCAGTGTTACAGTTCCTACTGGTCACTGATGGAGGTCAGGAGAGGTCACGAGCTACTTAATGCTCCTTAACGGTAACATCAATCCTCCGTGTCTTTTGAAAGGGATGGGGAGAAAGGGCAAAGTGGCAGACAGCGGTCCCAACGCGGACGAGGGGTCTTCCAGCGACTGCCTGCCCTGCCAGGAGGGCTGCGCCTACTGCAAGGACGACACCCCCTGTGTGGCACGAGAGGACGGCGTCCTTCGCCTGGCCGTGCTCTCCTTCCAGTGCCTCTGCATGCTGATCCTCTTTGTTAGCATGGTGCTCGTCTACCACTACCGCAGGAATAAGGTACGAATAAGGTTAATCAGGCTTGCAAGACAAACAAACAAACAAACAAAATCTCACAGTTAACAACCACTTGGTGTATTGACAGCTTTTAGAGAATTCTTTTCAGTCCTTATAATTTAGCTGACACTCCTATCCAAATTGACTTATTGGCACACAACAGGACACATTGCATTGCATTTGATGCACACAACATTGGTGATAATAAGGACCAATTTTTTTTCCTAACCATTACAGTATCCTTTCCCTCCGAAATAAAAGATATATGGGACTGGTGGATTTTTTTTTTTTTTTTTTTTTTTTGCTGAATCTTTGTGACCTTTAGATCTTCAATGTAATGCTTTCCCAAGTGAGATGCTATGCTATTAGTTATTTTCTGTTTTAGTGTGCCATTATTAATATCTTTGTTTAGGTTATGCTTCCACAAGTAATATTCCTACAATGATTAACCATTTTCCTCCTTAAGGGAGTTTTTAATGTACACTGGAAAGAACAAAAGTATGAAATGCAACAGTGTGTCAGAGTGACTCACACGTGGGACAGCGGAAGACTCAGTTATTGTAGCATATTCATCTGTTATATATTTGATGTTTTGTGAGCCATATGGTCATCAAAGCCCTCTGGATGAATAAACTAGTGATTCCATATGCGGGTGGTCTCAATGAAGCTTTGAAACCGTTTCAAACAGCTCAGGCGGTACGGATCAGCCCGCCGTCAGCACCTTGGACAGCAGCCGATGGTACAGTAATGACACTAAACCTAAAGTTTATTCCGTTTTTTTAACACGAGGACAGCGGCCGTTTGATCTGACAGAAGAGTGTGCAACTTTGTGTGAGCACTCATTAAACCCAATGGAATGGACAACAATAAAAACTTAGTGGCTGCTAATGATCTCTTGCTCCAATTATATGGCATAGCGGCGGTGCTGTAAGGGTTATGAGTTTGATCCCCCTTGGGTGAGTTTTTAAAGATAAAAATGTGTCCTGTAATTGGCATGCGATTAAGCACATTTGCAATTTGTCATTTTTTATACTTGACTTTGGATTTCACAGTTTCAATGGTAGTCAGTCCAGTCAGTCCTCCTGGAATTTTTTTTTTTTTTTTTTGTATGACATTTTGTTTTTGTAGGTGGCACTTCATGATGGCTGTCACTGCTTTTTTTTTTTTTAATAAATGTTAAATGCTAACTACCCATTTCTTCTACTCCAGTTATTTCAAAGACAGCGCCCTTGCCGCCTCCAGAAATGGTTTCTTGATGTGGCCTGGCCATATGTTGAATTGTAACTGTGGCATATGAGTCAGTGATAGAAGGTAGCAAAACAGAAATTTATTTTTATGAAAATCACAGAATATGACTTTAAAGGTCAGTCTAGGTGTGCATCACTCTCAAGACATTTTTGCCCAGCACCATCTGCTGTGTGGCGAAACCGCTGAAGTGAATTCAAGTGAAAGTTAGCCATAGTACCAATTTAATTACTGAGTTCACTTTCCACACCCAAGTAAACTTTTGACCGAACTTAGGAAATCCTCTAAGCCTCTAGTCGGGCCTGTCAATTAATTGGCTTAATTAAAGGCTTTGTCTTGAGCATGAGAAATGTGAGGATTAGCCTGAAGATTCACCACATTACTGACAGGGGAAAATCTAGCCGCTCTATCTCGCACACACCTGAAGAGTCTGCCATTATATGAACCGGAGTTGAACAATGGATCTCTCCCATTCATAAAGCAGATAAAAGTTTGAGATACTCTCGGGCTTTGTCATAATTTAAAGTACACTTATGTAATCCCCATTAATCTTATCAAACTAAGTTTAAGGGCTTAGTTTCAAAGCTCTTTACGTACTAGACTTACTGATAATTTAAAACCAGTTAATTTCCACAAATAGATGGGCTTCAGTGAGTCGCCTGTCTTTGTTATTGTTGTTATTATTATGATTATTTTTGTTGTTATGTAAGAAGATAAACCTAACTCATCCATTATGAGGAAGCAGGGCAGGTGTTTTGTGTTTTCTTTTGAATGTATTTTTAAATGGGTGGCACAGCTGTCTTTTGCTCTTTGAAAGCCCCCTCAAGCATCCTGTCAATTAGAGGACGATATGTTGTTAAATATCTTACGCAAGAGGTGCATAGAAATTGTCTGAAATGGTGAACCCTTCTATAAAAAAGTCCTTGAGGCAATAGCTTTCACTGTAGCTCATTCAGTTTTAAAGCAACAACAACGACAAAAAAAAAAAAGCCTCTTTCCCTTTTATGCCAGCCTGGAATATTATAATACCTGCTATTGTATACTATTTTAAACGTCTTCATATGGTACAATATGAAGGACATGCACGTGTATTGTTCCTAAATGTTATATATCCATTTTGGAAAGAAAAAAATATTAGCCTTTTATCATAATAGAAATTTTTTGGCGACTTTCGTTTTTTACCTGCTTTCTTTTAAATATAGTTCTTTTTTTTAATCCCTCCAACTCTGATTTTCCCCTAAATTTCCTCTTCAGTAGCTTCAAGGTTAGAAAAAAAATTTCATATTTTACACTGACACGTATTTATTCTGCTGGTTGCAATGCTTCATTGATGCTGACATGGGGAGCGAAATATTCAAAGCCAAGTAGTCATTATTGTATGGCTATACATTCATATGAAACAGAACATATCTGGCTGTCCTGTGCATCATTTTATACACGTTCCTCTGGACTGCAGCAGGACTTATTTGGTATCTTTGGAAACCGCTGGATCTCCACAAGATTTCCAAATAAAGTTGTGTAGGTTGGAACGGAGCTCAACTGTGCTGCATGCATGAATATGTGTTAAACATGCATGTGGAGAAACCCACCAATAGGACCAGCAGAGTTAATGAGGTTAATACAGTGGTGGAAAAAAGTTTTCGGACACCCCATGCATTTGTGAAATATTACATTAAGAATCACTCTTAGGTCTTCAAGTGCAATTTCTTTTAGTACAGTCACAGCCAAAATACTAAACAAATCCTAAAAAAGCCATTAAAAACTTAAAATTGATTGGTTCCATAAAAATACATAAGAAATTTTGAGTATTGGGTCATTTTGGTACCAGTGATGAAGGTCGTTCTTTTTATTAAAAGACACAATTTTTGTTGCCAAGCTTGGTGTCTATATAAAGCCAGCACATTTGAAAGTTCTTCAGACACAAAAATGGCTAAAACAAGGAACCTAACGCAGGAAACACGCCTGAAGATAAAGATTAAACTGTCAAGAATTTAGTTTTGTTAGTTTTTCTTGTAAACAATAAACAAAAAATATCATTTGTGTTTGTTTGTATCTGTCTAATCCAGCCACACCTTTTCAAACACAAAAAAGATTTTTCCACAAATTTTTCATGATAATATTTGAGATGGTGAGATTGTGTAAAATTTTAAGGGTGTCCGAAAACTTTTTTCCACCACTGTATATGTATGATAAGTGAATACGTAAAGGGAGTAACTGGTGTATAAATGACAAATTTAATCGTTGTTTTTTTTTTGTTTTGTTTGTTTTGTTTTGTTTTGTTTTGTTTTTTCTTCGGGCAGAGTATCAGAGCATCAGGTTTAGTCCTGCTGGAGGCCATCCTGTGTGGAGCTCTACTGCTCTACTTTCCGGTAAGCCTGACAGACTTAATAGTTTTTGTGTGTGTGTGTGTGTGTGTGTGTGTGTGTGTGTGTGTGTGTGTGTGTGTGTCTGCACGTGCATGCCAGCATCCTTTCATTCACTCGGTTTCTGACATGTTTGCTGATAATCTTCTTGCCATGCTTCTTTGAGCCGAAAACAAGAATCTTCTCCTTGACTGAAGGTTGACATTCAGTTTGACCTTCAGCTCACACTGTCGCTCTCTCAGCCAAACAGAATCAGCTCCCACCAAAGTTTTATAGCTACAGCTTGGCACAGGGCAGAACTGTTTGCCTTGTCAGATAGTACAAACCCCAGTCCATAAATCATGCAGTTTGGGTGTTTTTTTTTTTTTTTTTTTTTTTGACAACTGCATGGAGTTGTGATAAGCAGGATATTTGCAGCCAAGGTGTGTGTGATAAGGCAGGGCTGGCAGAGACAAACATCCCAGGGCTTGTTGGTGACCCCCTGCTAACTGTACACCAGGCTGGCCAATGAACCCGGCAGCCTGTCAACACTACCATCTGTTGACCAGCCACTCACGCTGCGGCGTACGGACTGCACTTGTTCAGACCTTCACAGAGACTGAGCTCGTTAGATTTACTGACTTGTTCCTTTGAAGATTTTTTTTTTTAGTCTTAAAGCATCACTTTTGATCTAGACCCTGTTTTGTAATACAAATGAGAGATAATGCTCATTATCATCAGCAAAGAGTAAACAAGGAGGTGCTAAAGCAGTAGCCATAGAGGCATCAAAACTGCTTGAGGAAGACCTGACTTTGTATACTTTGTATACTACATGCTTAGGGTGCTTTTAGATGTCATCTTTGTTTATTGACCCATAAGGATTGTATTGTAGAACTGAACACCTTTGCAAGCATATAAGTAGATCTTCCGCGAAGGGACTGATCAAATTTCAGTGAGAATTGTTTACCAAATACCAAAAAAAAAAAAAACAAAAAACAAATAAGATACAATATACATGGTATATACATATATAATATGAGAAAATTGGGCCAAGGTTGCAAAATACCACAATTACACTTTAACTGAGACTGTGATACTGACTTCCAATAAAAGCAGATGATATAACAAAGAACTTTAAGAATATATAATGAAGCTCAAACAACTGGCGACGCAAATTCAGTCACGCAAATCCGGTTTACCTCATTATCTCCACTAGGTGGCAGCCTAGAGTGGATAATGTGTTTATTTGTGTGTGTCTGTCCTTGTGTGTGTGTGTGTGTCTGTCTGCAGCTAATCTCGCGTACTATTGGGGCAATCAGCCTAATATTTTTTGTGCACAGTCATGACTGTATGATCAAGGACCTCTCATGGTTGTGATGATTCAAAACCTTTGAAAAACTTGTTTTATACCTCATTTGTGTGCTAAATCCTCATTCCTTTAACCAGCTGGTAGCAGCTGCAAGTGATCAACAACTGCTTCTGTTTGGATTTTTGTTTTGTTTTGTTTTGTTTTGTTTCATTTCCTTTCAGACAACCAACAATGTCCTGTTGCCCCAGAGTCAAACTTGGTTAAAATCATTTCTTCTTGCTAAAGATGAAAAAATTAACATCAGTTGGCGAATTCTTTTGCTGGAATTTTCACTTTGAAATTGACATTTTACATCGCTGGACTTATCCAGATTTACACGGCAAGGTAAGACAATTGTGGCTTGTATTCATTCAAACAAACATTACATTTGTGGTCGTTTGAACAGAAATCACAGCAGTGGAGGACAAAAAAAGTCAATGTACATGCAACACCATCCTCTCTGCATCCCGCACACCAACATGCCACTTAACAAACTCTGCATATTGTCTCGCCTTCATTTGGAGATCTGGACTCTACTGAGTGCACTCCTCTAGTTTTTCTTGTATTTTATATCAGTGAAAATCAATTTACATGCTTTTCCATTCTGAGTCAGACAGAAAATAATGAATTGGTTTGTTGGAGGCAAACAAAGTTGTGAAGCGCCTTATTATTTTCACAGATGACCACTCCACATAAACACCCATAGAACACTGATTTACATGAATCTGCCATTATGCCTTCCTCCTGGGTGCTTGAGGCACTGGGTAATTGCAATTTAGCTGCGATCATGCAGAGCTATAGGCTTAGCAAAGCAATGCAGTGCAAATGTAATTAAAGTTAACTGATTTAGAGCCAACTAATCAATGCAATTAGCTCCTGGAAGATCCTGCAAAGTAATAATGTTTGAAATTGTGTCGCAATAGCAAGCTGGAGCGAGGTGACTGGTCAGTGAATGAATGGAGGATGATACTCTTGCAGACTCTGACTTTTACCTTTGGAAATGCTAAAAATAGTTGGCTTGTAAAAGGGAACCTGCTATTCTCGAACCTGCCATTCTCGCTTATATATCTTGCTCAGTATTTATTATCAGCTGGGCCGCAGTACGGTACAACAGCTTACATGCTAAAGATTACAGTTTCATTCAAGTAAAATACATAATATTCTGTATTGACGTACAGTATTGAAATGGAGGTCACTGTGAGGAAGGCCTAAGCCGTTCTCATTACATGTCTCTCGGTCCGATCATGTGAAAATAGTCTTTATGCATGACTCCATGCAGCACGCTAGATTGATCTCCAGCCTGATGCATTTGCATGTCTCCCCTGTGAATCCCATATGAGCTGCGGCTGCGAGGGTGAGACGCATCACTCCCAATCTAAATATAGATTCAGAACTATTCCGCCGCCGCTGCTGCTTCTATTTTAAATAATTCCAGTGTTATTAAGGAGCGGGAGATACATCTTGCCCCGCTCCCATGGCATTCTGCTTTGTGGAGTAATGCAATTTTTCCAGCTTTTCCCTCCTGAGTGTGTCACATGCAATAACTTCAGCCCCTGCTCGAAATGAAAGGGGAGGGGGCAATGGAGGGTGGGGTGGGGGGTGGTGGGGGGGGGCAGGAACAGGAGGAGCGGGTGCAAAAGGAGAGAGACAAAATTATGGCCGTGCCAAAACTGGCTATTTCTGTCTGGCTGCGGAGATGAGAGAGGGGAGAGCGGACACACATTTGTGATTCACAATGTGATCCTAGGATTAGCTTGCCAGCCCTGCATTTGTCTCGTTGCAGCTTCTCGCTGGCGGTGCCGGCGACGCTCAGATTGGAGGAAAGTGACAGAGTTTGGATTGCTTTTGCTTCTTGTTTTGCAGATGCCAACGGGTTCCCCAATAAAGCTGGGGATGAATCCAGACAGGGTAATGAATCAGGGGCCACTTCACTGTGCTACGACCCGGGCTCAGCGTGTCAGCCTATCAGAGATACCACGTGATAATGAGAAAAATGAAAAATGAGATTGAATGAAATGGGATTTAAGCCGTTTGTCATTGTGGACCATAGTTTTAGAGCCCCGCCCTGGCTGAACGACAGTGAAGGCATCACAGAATAACTCACAGAATAGCTCATTTACAGTGATTTGGAAACTGAATATAGCTGGGAACTAATCTATTCACTCCTACACATTCACACTCCTTCAGTCACATTTCCTGACCTCACAGTTTACTTCTGTTCATCTTTACTCGCTTTGATTCCCATCTTGTCATTGCCTCTCCCTCCCCTCTCTCCTCCTCTGTTCTCCCCTTCCACTTCAGGTCGTTTCCTGCCTGTCTTCCTGTGCTACCACACACACACACACAAAAGCATGCACGCACACACACACACACACATGCACACACCTTCCCTTCGCTATTTCCCAACCCATCTGCGTGTGCGTCAGTTCAGGCTGCCCCAGAGACACGGCAAGTTGTCATTTTTTCCCTCCATGCGTGTCCCAGTGAGAAACAGGCCTGTTGCTCCACTGCTTATGCAAGCATACATGTTAACAAAATATTTAAAGTGGAAATACACAGGATTCGTGTTTTTATATTTATTCGAGTGGGGCGGCATCTTGTGCACCACCCAGTTTTTTTTTCTTATTTATTCCAAACAGCAAATTTGAAAAAAATAAATAAATAAATAAAATGAATCCAGGTGCAATCATATTAGCGTTCTATCAATAAGCAAGCAGTAAACAAACAAATTTATTTGTATTAGAAAGTGAAACATCATTAATTATTAACTGTATACTGCATAGCTGCTTTCAGCTCTTTCACATAGATAAATCCTTCCTTTGCTTTGATGCTTCTTATTTCAGACCCACCCTGATTTGGGACAGATGGCCGATTGCCACAGACTCCTGCACTCATACATATGTACACACAAGTGTTGACTCATGCAAGTATTTACGAAAGAATGCATATGTATGCACACACGTATGCACGCGCGCACACACACACACGCGCGCGCACGCACACACACACACACATGTCAAAGCATACAAACATCAACTTGCTCCATTCCTCTTTCTACAATTTAAGCCGTGTTTGGACGAGATAATACTGGAGGCTCATGTGAAACCCAGTTAACTGTTAACACAGGACAGCTGTATGTTGAAGGAAAAAATCCACCCTCAAATATAATAAAACGGTCCTTTATCTTCATTCTGTGATGTTCGATGCATTCCAGTAGTTACTTTCCAGTACTTAGTTTACATTCCCTCGACCTGCTTCATCTACTTCTGCTCCAGTTGGCAGTTTCCCAGAGTGCTTTTCCAGAACTCCTAGATCAAGCGCCAGAAATGAATACATTTTGTTATGTTTTACGTGTCGGAGATGGTAGAGATAGCAAAAGTAATGGTGAGACAGTAAGTGTCGAGTTGAGAAAAAGCCTGAGCCACACCCCTCACTCAGAAAAGTTCTGAATATAGGTCTAAAGCCATTTTGGAGCCATAAAATACTCAACTGAATACAATGTGCACTTTTCCCTCTGAATATTTTTTATCCTTCTTGCTTTGAACCCTAAACTTGTCTTGTGGCTGTATTGCATTCTGGTCTATTGAGGCGACTGTCAGTGCAGAAATTGGTTCCCTGCCTCTTCTCTGTTGGATTTCTACCTGAGCATCGGTGCAAAATGGTGAGTCTGGAAAGTAGCTCTTGCTGCTTTAATTCTGAGTGACTGATACCAAATTTGATGTATTAGATCATTGAATTTTTTTTTCCTTTTATTAAATCCACTGTAGCTGTGCTGGTAACATTTCAATTTGACATTATGTCATCTACATTTGGACAGTTATTCACAAAAATCAAAGATCCTTCTCCTAAATTACAGAAATAAGAATTAATGTTGCTGTGTTTTAACAACATCAATATGGAATGGCTGCCAGAGCAAAGAAATAGTCACAACTAGACCAGACTTGGGAATCTGAGTCCATTCTCAGCGTGGGGTGAATGTCACTTTAAACTGCAATTGGAGCAGATGGTCCACAATCACACAGCAAGAGTGCCTTCCCATAGGAAATGACACAGTATTTGCCAACAATATCAGGGATGCCAGTTTGAGCAGGACTCGTTTTACCTGAGGTTATTTTTACTGGTTCTTTTACAGGTGGTGAAAGAGGCTTGGATTTCTACTGGCAGTTTTCTGTAAACATTTCTGACACGGTGAATTCTGACTGGACTAAAATTATGCACATGCTCCGGCTCTGGTAATGATTACACCACCCCACCTTCCCCTGTAAACCTAATCCTGTCCAAATAGAGCTTCAGTCTGAGGCATTTAGCTGATGCTCTTATCCAGAGCGACTTATATTGAGAGAGAAGATGGAGTCTGGGGTGTCCTTCTCAGGGAAACTTTGACGACAGTCTTGCCGCTGTGGGTTTCAAAACCCTTCAGTTACAGGCTGGGCTCTCTCACCATTCTCCCATCCTGCTGCCTCTCTCGCCCCCCATCTACTCTCCACTTCTTCTCGCCTTCTGGTGCCAAGCTGGGCCAAGGTGCCACCTCGGCCCAGCCTGGGCCTCTGCAGTACATGGCAGGCAGTGCTTCACAGCACATCAGGGGGCTAATGAGAAACAGTATGGCCAGGGGATAATGTATCCTGACCTGACAGGCCATGAAACACAGTCTGCCTGCCATTTCTCTCCCTCTGCTCAACTCTGCCTTCCATCCAAGCTGTTCTGACACTTTCAATCTGACTTAAGTGGATCTGGAGGGTGCTGTGTGGGTTTGAAGCCCTCCCCTCCCAAAGCTGCACCTCCCTGCCTCCTTGTGCAAAGTGCTGAAGCGTGCGGCCTCCCAAACTCTGAGTGGAAGTTTAAGAAATGCTCTCGTGCAGTTTGAGTGCTTCTTATATCTACAGTTAAGCAGACTGAGAGTGAAAGAAAGAGATAGCAGCGCTACATATAGGCAGGCCATTCCTCCGCCTTGGCGATGATGTCCCATAGTGGCCAAACGCTGTGGGAACATCCCTCAGGATATAACTGGTGATGAGGAGGGAAGGGAATTGTGGGTGAGTGTGAGCCATCTCTGGTCTTGGCTGTGCAGAGGCTGAGCTGGATGTAATTTACACTAGGCCCACCTCAGGGAGTGGAGGGAGGAGAGGAAACCATTACCTCCCTCCAGCAAGCTGCCCTTCCCATGTGGCAGTGAGTGTCAGCTTTCATATAAAAATGGATCCATCGCTATTACTGCACCCTACCTCCCCTCTGCTCCCGCCTCCCACCAGTGCCGCCTCCCACTCCCTCACACCGAGGTGTTTCATAGATTAAAAAAAAAAAGAAGAAAGAATAAAGAATGGACATAGAATGAGCAGGAGATGATGGCCAGAAAAAAAAGTGGGGCATGGGCGTACTGGATGGCTGTCACTATTTCATGTCAAAACATTAAAAGTAGCGCAAGAGCTTTGTTGTGACAGGATGATTCCCGAGGCTGCACCATCCCATTCTGTTCTCAGATGGAGACAGACACATGAAATGGCTGAAAGTCATTTTTCTCCCCTTTAGGTTTTAGTGGATTTCCAAAGACACTGTGTTATGAAAAGATCTGTTATTTTGACTGCTATTGGCTAACATTTGCAGGACTTGGTTTTTAGTCACTTTTAAATATAAGATGCTTTCTGTTTATACTGAATTACAAAGCGGTAACTAAACTAATGTGAGATATTTTACTGTAGGGTTTTCATTGCAGCAAGTGCTCCATTAGCATTCCTCTCTCAGCCTCCCAGTGATAGATGTCAATATTTTGTCTACCGAGTCACCCACATTCGTAAAAGTATGATAATATTTTGCAATATGCTCACACAGCTCGCCTGCTTTATTGTTTTACAGCACAAAGGGAGATCGCTTTAGGGCACAAAACAGAAGGAGCATAAACACGGTCAATGATATGAGAGTTTTTTTTTTTTTAGCCTTCTTGCTCTTCAAAACAAATGAACTTGGAGTTGGGAAGGGAGCCAAGAAGCAATATCATCTTTGCAATAGGAAGTAACAACGTTTGTGGGAAATGTGGACTTAATTTTTCCGGCACCTCAGGAGGGGGAAGCGGGGGACCATCCAGACTGTATACAGCAGGGATGGGACGCTGTTGACCACAACTGAGGACGTTGTCGGTCGGTGGAAGGAGCACTTTGAGGAACTCCTCAACCCAACTAACCCGCCCTCTAGGGTAGAGGCAGAGCTGGAGGATGACAACTAGAACAAACAACTCCGCAGTGGCAAGGCCCTGGGGATTGATGAGATCTGTCTGGAAATGCTGAAGGCTCTGGGTGTTGACGGGCTGTCGTGGATGACACGCCTCTTCAACATTGCGTGGAAGGCTGGGGAAGTGCCGAAGGAGTGGCAGACCGGGGTGGTGGTTCCCCTGTTTAAAAAGGGGGACCAGAGGGTGTGTGCCAATTATAGAGGCATCACACTCCTCAGCCTCCCTGGGAAAGTTTACTCTAAGGTGCTGGAGAGGAGGGTTCGACCGATAATCGAACCTCAGATTGAAGAGGAACAATGCGGTTTTCGTCCTGGTCATGGAACAACAGACCAGCTCTTTTCTCCTGCAAGTATCCTGGAAGGGGCCTGGGAGTATGCTCATCCGGTCTACATGTGTTTTGTGGATCTGGAGAAGGCGTACGACTGGTTTCCCAGGGATATTCTGTGGGAGGTGCTGCGGGAGTATGGGGTGAGGAGAGCACTCCTCAGGGCCATCCAATCCTTGTCTGCCCAAAGCGAGAGCTGTGTCCAGATTCTCAGCAGTAAGTCAGACCTGTTTCCTGTTGGTGATGGCCTTCGCCAGGGCTGCGCTTTGTCACCAATCCTGTTCGTGATTTTCATGGACAGGATATCAAGGCGTAGCCATGGAGGAGAAGGTGTTGCAGTTCGGTGGGCTGAGGATTGCATCGCTGCTTTTTGCATATGACATGGTCCTAATGGCATCATCGGTCTGTGACCTTCAGCATTTACTGGACTGGTTCACAGCTGAGAGTGAAGCGGCTGGGATGAGAATCAGCACCTCTAAATCTGAGGCCATGGTTCTCCGCAGGAAACCGGTGGAATGCCCACTGCAGGTCGGGAATGAGTTCTTACCCCAAGTGAAGGAGTTTAAGTATCTCGGGGTCTTGTTCAGGAGTGAGGGAACATTGGAGTGTGAGATTTGCTGGAGAATCAGAGCAGCAGGGGCGGTACTGTGTTCGCTGTACCACACTGTTGTGACGAAAAGAGAGCTGAGCCAGAAGGCAAAGCTCTTGATCTACTGGTCAGTCTTCATTCCTGCCCTCACCTATGGTCATGAGCGATGGGTCATGACCGAAAGAACAAGGTCGTGGATACAAGCGGCCGAAATGGGTTTTCTCAGGAGGGTGGCTGGCCTTTCCCTTAGGGATAAGGTGAGAAGTTCAGTTATCCATGAGAGACTCGGAGTAGAGCCGCTGCTCCTTTGCATGGAAAGGAGCCAGTTGAAGTGGTTCGGGCATCTGGTAAGGATGCCACCAGGGCGCCTCCCAAGGGAGGTTTTCCTGGCACGTCCAGCTGGGAGGAGGCCACAGGGCAGGCCTAGGACCAGGTGGAGAGATTATGGGCCCTATCTTGTGCCACCCGCTATCCGCTGCCACTACCCGCTACCCGCAAATTGCGGATTTAGGAGCTTCCGCTATCCCTAAACGGTATCTTGTGCCACCCGCTACCCGCTATCCGTTATGCCGACTGCATCATGTGCGCCTGGAGGTGCGTCCGTGGGCGTGTTTCATGCGCTATCCCTAAAGTTGCTATCTTGCGCACACACTTTAGGGAAAGCGGATAGCGGGTGGTCCTGACCACCCGCTATCCGCTTTCCCTAAAGTTTGGGCTGTTAGGAGAGCGCGCCCAGGCGGCTTCAATGCGCGCCCCGACGGAGCCACACCACGCACACGGTCGGACTGATACCGGGACACCGCCGGAATGGACTGAGTATATTACTCATATAGACTGTTTAGAGGAAAGACTGTTTTAATTGGACACTTATGCCAGCACGTTTTATTGTTTTATCATAAGCCAGCAGCTGTGCTGTATTTTATTTTTAATATTTTATTTGCCCAATCTACCTTGTCAATAAATTAGTTTACACATAGTTCCACCTCTGCCTCTTGTGTGTGTGTGGTGTGGCCGGGGATTTTACTCAATCAGTACAACCTTGTGACACGTCCACTTGGACACATGTGGCTCCACCTCCCGAATTAACTCGCCTATAATATAAAATATCATATGTATATATATATATATAAAGCCAACTTGCTTTAGCCTCAGTAGAAGCCCTGAGAAAATCTACCTCCCTCTCTCCATCGCGGGTTTAGGATTTAGGATTTAGGATAGCGCATCCTGCCCTTAAAGGCAATGGCACCTGGCACACTAGTTGGTTTAACTGGCGTAACGCCCAAAACACGCCTATTCATAATATAGCGGGTAGCGCAGGTGTTTTGCGGATAGCGGGAGGTGCACAAGATAGCAATTTTACGGGGGAACGCCTCTTCCTAAATCCTAAATCCGCAAATAGCGGGTTTAGGGAGTCTGGCGCAAGATAGGGCCCTATATCTCCACACTGGCCTGGGAGCGCCTCGGTATCCCCCAGTCAGAGCTGGTTGATGTTGCTAGGGAAAGGGAAGTTTGGGGTCCCCTGCTCCAACTGGTTCCTCCACGACCCGACTTCGGATAAGCGGTTGAGGAAGAGATGAGATGAGATGAGTACAGCTACAAGCACAGATATAACTTTTCATTGTGACTTCTTGCTGTCACAAATAGGAAAGTGTGGGAAAGAAATTGGCAGTGAAATGAAAAGTCCCACATACACAGTGATGTTGGGTTTGTCCACAAGATGTAAAAATGTATTTATTTTGTATTTTATCAACTAATAACCAGCTGAAAATGCGGTTCATCTGTATTTAAAGATCGTAAATGTCTACTGTACAGCTATTGGAGAAACTTGTGTTGGTCCCTGAACTGAAAAAAGAGAAGAGGAAATAGAATTTAGGAAAACAGACTTCAGTTTGGTGTTTTTATTGTGTACTGAATGTGATAAACTAATTTCACGGTGTGAGGGAAAAGTCTGACTGGCTTTGTGATCGATACCCCGGGACCCTGACCTTGACAGGAAGGGGTCTTGCCAGAGGATCAATCCCTTTAGGCCTTCACCCTCCCTATCGACCGTTCCAAGCCCCATCCTACAAACACACCATTTACATGTTTATTACCTGCACACACAAGTCAATTACACACTGGTCTGCTCTTTGGTGGTCTTGTGCTAACTGCATTGTTCTAATAAAAGAATCCACCCACTCTGCTTTTCTTTTCTTTTCTTTTCTTTTTTTTTTCAAAGCGTAATTTGCTGAATATCTCCTGTTTGCCCCACAGCAATAGCTAATTATCCAGAGCGGTCTAGCACAAAATGACTTGTGAGTGTGCTCTGTGCGGCTTCCAGCTGGGTGTCACATTTTGGTTGTGGATGCGCTACCTGTCTATGTCACGCATGAGGAGTTTCACAGCCTGTAAAGAGTCTGAGTTTGCGTTTGCACGGCACTGAAGTCACGACAGCCATCACTGCCTGGCTGCGCGTGCACTCATTAACCTGGCTGATCGCCATAATTTGTTGAAAGTCTCATTTTTGGTTTAGCTATTTACATAAACCCTTGATACCCTGTGATTAAGTCTGTGTGTTGCTATGAATAAAGCAGTTAACAGAATATTCCTACCCACCTGAGGTGTTTCGCCCACAGAGGGAACTGTCTGCCAGTAAAAAGGAATTGAAACGTTCAGCTGCCAGCTCACCCTCCCTGTTTGAGCATGGTTACTTTTTTTTATAGACATCAAAATGAGGGTGTCCAAGCATCATGGAAGATCCTGTAAAGTGATGGAATTTTGTAAAGTCTCTTCTAGACAGCAAGCCAGATAATTTAAATAATTATTGGGACAAATCATGGAATATCATGGATTTCTGCCTGCCTTAATTAAAAAAAAAAAAAAAAATCTTAACTAGTAACTAAATGTCATCGTTATTTTCCACCATCTTCATGCTATGTTCAGTTCCCTTAAGAATGAAAACAGAATAATAAATTTTAATCAGACCTTGAGTCAGCGCAAAGAAAAGTCGTGACATTCATGAAATTGGTTTGTGAAATTCAACATCTTAGTCATGGAGAGTCATGGAAAAGTCAGGGAATTTCTCTTCACCATAAAGCGGCAGACTTGAAAACGTACCAATAACACTAGTAGCACAAGTTCGGGTAGATGGAAAGGAAGAAAAGAAAACGAGCAGAGTTAAATGTTAACATGTCCGCCTGATTCATATAGAAAGAGGCCAAGCATCTTAACCTGGTTTCTCATAACTAGACTTTGATGTGAATCGGGTTTTCCAACTGAGCATCAACCCAAAAACCAGGTAGCTGAGTAGTGGGAATGTTTTTCTTCAGTGTAATTAAAGTCACATTCCGCTAATTACTTATTGGAGTTCATTCTGGTTCAATGGTGGCCATGTAAAACTCAAGAACACAGCACAAACACAGCTCTATCTGTATTTGTTGCTATATTGGGAATAAAAAAAAAAAAAATGTATCCAGAGGTGGAGCAGAGGTTTAGAGCACCATCTACTGCTGGTGCAAGTGTTCATAGCTTAATGAGGCGAGGTGGACCGGCTTTTTTTTTTTTCTCCCCCCTTTTTAAAAGTCACAGAATAACCCGAAGCTCAACCTTGACAAATAAGACAAATGAGTCGAACAGAGCTAACCAACATCCGAACGGCTCCCTGGAAACCTGCTCACACCACAGCTGGGTGATTTGCGTCACTGCTGTGTCAACAGGGACACTCTCTAGCGGGTAACCAGCCCACTGAATCCCTATGTGGAGCCAGCTGGTGGGTGCTGAAATGAAAGATGGTTAGGGGAAAAAAAAAAAAAGATAATTGCAAATTAAGTGACTGAGTGTTGATTGAATAAATAAGCGAGCGAGCGTGTGAATCCTGCGCTTATAATAAATTTCTCTCCTCGCTGCTTGTTTTGCTGTTACCCCTTGTGAAACTGCATAAACACACAGGTCATGCATCTTAATAATTTAATCTGTTGAGATTGTGGTCAATTCCTGTTTGTTTTCTTCCGTTCTCTCAGCCTTTTCTTTCATAATCATTATCGTCCCTTTCAAAAGTTGTTTGGGTGACACGTTAAATGTCATGTCAATAAAGTCCGTTGCACCGCATGAGCGAGCGAGCGAGCGGGCGAGTTCGTAGGTGAGCGAGTGATGCAGGCGCAGTGTGTGAGTGGGCAAATGAGCGAGCAGGGTTTAGCGAGAGCAGGGGAGGAAGGACGATTTCCGATCTATAATTGTAGGTTTGGTTTTCTTCAAGACATGAGGCAGACTTTCCAGGTTATTCCTATTTTTTTTTTTTTCCTCCAGCTGCATCTTTGTGTTGTAAAACCGCCCCACTTAGTGTGTTTGATAACATCCTGTTGATTTCACACGACATCATGACAGGCCAGCAGATTCAGATATATGATTTTTTTAATCTCTTTCGCACCCTCCCTCGCTCTCTCTGTCTCAGTATCTCTTTTTTCCCTCTCTACCTGCCAATCATGATTGGTTGAGCCAACAGTGCAGACACCACTGAGTCTGTGCAAACATATTTTATCTCAGGCTGTTTTCTGTACATGCACTCACTTATGAGACTTATGTCCGGGTGGTCTTGTGGTAAGAGATATCTGGACCCAAAATGTCATAGGTTTGATCCAGTGCCCCTCAACACCCTGTCATTGTTCCTGAACAAAACAATGAACCATTCTCTCATTGCAAGTCCCTCTAAATGAGAGCAGTAGCCATAGTTTGTGAAATTTAAAATGTGAATAAATGTCTACTGTCAGCTTAACATCTCCTACACTGACACTTGGCTTGTACCCCTGAGAAAATGAAGTGTGAAAACTGATTTGGCAGCGTAAATTGAAGACAATACCGATACATGTGTAATGTCAGCTTCCAAGGGGATTGAGAGTGGAAGATTAGAAATACTTCACACTTCACATTGCTGTCCATTAACTTGTGTACTAGACTTAAGGGGAAAATAACACTGTACAAAACTCAGTACAGTTTTTGAAACCAACAAGTACTTGACCCAAGTAGCTACTTTACTTACTTTACCCAGTTTCCCCTCAGAGATCAGTATTCAAGTATTTCTGATTTTGCCACTTTAGTTTGCTTTGTTAGCTTCATTATCCACCAAAACTGCTTGGTTAAGGTTAGGAAATGGTTTGTTGTCATGGTTAAGGTTGGGAATAATGTCATGGTTAACATTACGAAATATTAGCCAGTGTTTGCTGATATTAGCTGGCTAATGTAAGCTAAAAATGAACTCAGCTCTCACCTGAAAGAGGAATTTTGGATTTTTTTATATTGTTTCCTCATCTTTCCTTTGTATTGTTGACAGGTGACCATGGTATAAGCAAGATAATCAATTTGTAAGTGTGCATTGAACGGTTTTAAGGCACTTCGCTTATCGCATCGGATGGTTCTTTGTCTCCATGTCGCACTTTAAAACCGTTTAATGCACACCTACAAGTTGATCATCCCTTACTTATATTACTTACTTAAGTATCTGGCATCCTGCATACAAGTACAATGGTTTGTGACACCCTTGTAAAGAATTATGTAACTTATCATATTTTCGTAACCCTGTGTGAAGAACTTCATTACCCAGAAATCATATAAGATGTCAGTAAACTGCACACTTCTTAAACCTAGATATTGGTAAAGGTGAAGATATTTTTTTCTGGATGGAGCAACTGAATCTGTGTATCATTCGTTCTTTCTATTTTCAATTGCCAATCAAAAATTAAAAAATGAAAAAGTGACTGGTTATTTTGTTATTTGTTTTTTAATCTAACACCAAAATCCAAAATATGCCTGGTTTTTCATAGTTCAATTTTAGGCTCGGATCAAAAATACGAAATGGAAAAACGGGAATCAGGACTGAATTTGATTTTATTATTTAATTGGTCCGCTTTACGTGACCCAGAGGTTTGGTAATGAGCGGTAGCTCACAGCAGATCACAGCAGCCAGGAGCATTCAGTCCCGCCACCCTGATCATCGCCACCATGGATAGTTATTACGTGTTGTTTCGAGGACCAAAGCGTGTGACTCTAAAAGAAGAGGACATGACAACCGAAAAAATCAGCTGAGCTTCTTAACAATGATGGGTAGTAGCTCCGGAGACCTTCTTAACCGATCTGGGAAAGCCGGCCCTTTTCTGTGAAATTGCACAGTGGCGGTTCTGCCTATGTTGCCGCCCTAGGCGAAATTACTGGCTTGCGCCCTTCCATGTTACTACTCATACCGCGGCGCCAGTCGGCCGCGGCATCAGGCGGGCCAGCCGCGGCACCGGACGGCATCAGGCGGGCCGGCCGCGGCACCGGACGGTACCGTGCCCACCCGGTCAGGTCTGCCGGATCTGACAGGTGAGCGTCCGGTGCCGCTCAGCTCAGCTGATTTTTTCGGTTGTCATGTCCTCTTCTTTTAGAGTCACACGCTTTGGTCCTCGAAACAACACGTAATAACTATCCATGGTGGCGATGATCAGGGTGGCGGGACTGAATGCTCCTGGCTGCTGTGATCTACTGTGAGCTACCGCTCATTACCAAACTTCTGGGTCACGTAAACCGGACCAATTAAATAATAAAATCAAATTCAGCCCTGATTCCCGTTTTTCCATTTCGTATTTTTGATCCGAGCCTAAAATTGAACTATGAAAAACCAGGCATATTTTGGATTTTGGTGTTAGATTAAAAAACAAATATCAAAATAACCAGTCACTTTTTCATTTTTTACTTTTTGATTGGCAATTGAAAATAGAAAGAACGAATGATACACGGATTCAGCTGCTTGTTGCTGCTTTATTTTTGTTTTTGTTTTTGTTTTTTTGTTTTTTTTTTTGGTCTTATGTTTCAATTTGATGCTTCATAAGAGCCAAGAAGATTTCCATTCCTTGTTTTGTACATGCTGGAAAATTGAAATGAAATTGGCTAAATAGGCCAAATCGATGACACCACCTTTAGTCAGTCTATGATTGACAAGAGGGTATATTATTCCATAAGAAATTGTTCAGTTAGTGCCGCTTTAATGGAAAAATATTGTCCAAATTAAAGACACTGACATAAAAGGTTAATTAAAAAAAAAAAAAAAAAAAAAACGACCTCTCATTTAGACTACAGAAAAACAAATTAAATCTTAAAACAAGACAAGCCGGAAGGATTGCTGCTTTCCCAGCCTTCCAAATGTGCTGCTGTGCACTTCCACAACCTAAATAAAGTTTCAGCTCCTCGCGGGAGTTAAGTGGCACTCCTCCCAGGTGTGAATCTGTGGAGCACATTGTTCTGTTTGTAGTTTTCACATGACAAGACCTTGTTTTTGAGGGCGGATGCAGAGCCGGGGTGTGTTAGGTCAGGTGTCTGGGGAGCCGGGAGACGAGGCCAACAGATGAACAGATGAGACCATCGGCAGGGTAGAAGTCCAGCTGGGACTTTTTCACCTGCTCGCCTGGACCTCAAATGAAACCCCTGATATTTGCTGAAAAAAAAAATGTCCTGGACTTTGTTATCAATTACGAAGGCCATTCCACCATTTGAACAAAGTCACACACTGATCGGACCTAAAAGGAATGAGTGGTCCTAATTTATGTATTCGTTTATTTAAGATTAGCAAGTTCCTTAAATCTTTGGTCGACAGATATATTAAGTGTACAATTTAGAGATATTGAATGATAAAGGTCAGCTTGTGGATTTTGTTTTATTTTTTCCCTGAGCAAAGAAATCAGGAGGGCCATATCCATCCATTCATTTGTAAATTAATAATATCTCAAACACTGTTAGTTTGATTTTTGGTGCATCTTGGTGCTGATACTGATTGGCCTAATGCTGCCATTTTTATCAAAGGTCAAAATTTTAAACTCAAGCATGGCATCGCAGACACCGCTGGTACGATTTTGACTTGACTTGGAGGAATGATGCATCTTGGCGCTAATTGGCCTGAGGGGGGCGCTGTGATTAAAGGTCATCTGTTAAACCAAACTTCAAGATCCTAGCTCCTGCACCGTCATTTCGACCGGTTAAAACTTAACACAAAATTCAACTATTGCGATAATTGACATTAAATGGCCCGCTTTGAGTGCTGTAATTAAATGTCAAAATTTGAATCCAATGTTATATATTCATCACTGCTGGTGTGATTTTGACAAAACTTGGCGGGATGATGCATTTTGGTACTGTGCTGTTAAAATATATAACAACTGGCCTAATTGCGGTGCTCTAATTAAAGGTCAAAATGTAAAAATAATAGACCGCCATCTGATTTTGATGAAATTGGGAGAGATGGTGCCTCTTGTTACTACTTGGCCCAGAGAGTTCATGCATCATGTATGTTTACTTGTATTTTAGTTATTAACGTGTGTTATGAATTAACTGATGAATTGGTTTGTTTGTTCGCTTATCTCTTTACATAATGATCTATTTATTCATCTATGCACTGATCACCTTTGATAAATGATACATGATGTACTACTTTGCAGTCTGGAATAGAACTATTTAAGTGTTGGGTGCTAAAATGGAAACAAGTCCGTCTGTTTAGGGAAGGAATGAGTGAGACGTTGGCGAGGATCACTCAGCACTTCCAAAAGCCTTTACTCATGCTGCAGCTGAGCGGAGACGACAAGTGGGAGGCAGACTGAAAAGCAGTATATGTGCCGATAATGGTCTTGCTCGATATTGATATCCATTAGAAAGGTATACGGCACCCTGCCCCGTTCAATCCTCTCAGTCCTTGCACATGCACACACACACACACACACACACAGACATACGCATTCTCACGGACAACACCTGATCCCCTTCGTCTCCCATGGCGCAGAATCCAAGATTCCCAGCACTTAGCATTGATTATTAATGGAAGGTTTCAAAAGAGAGGGAGGGAGAGGCTGATCTTACTCTTTATGCACACTGGCATTAAGAGTAACTTGTCAGAGGGTCACAGCATTTCTCTTCCCAGAAACTGTTCTGCTGAAAGTGTGGCTCCAGACTGTGTAGGCTGATTAATGAATTTCTGCTTGACATTATGCAGAGCAAGGATGGCATGCAGCGGGGACACTGGCCGTGTTTATGAGCGCCCAAAAAAAAATGCAACTCTCGCATTAAACAGCGACTGACACGCTTATTCTAAAAGCATAACGACATAATTGCAACATAATCTGACTAATTTGTTAACACAAGTCAAAGAAAAGAGGATTTTATAGACTAACGTGACGTGAGTGGCTTTGAATTCCTGTAGATGTCCTATGATTAACCAATCAGAGTGCATGACCTGGATGCAAAGTTGAGATTCTTGTGCAGGTTCTCCAACACATAAGCAGAGACCCGTTGCAACCCCAAATACACACCAAATAGCATCGACCGGCCTGCAATAATGCAATTTTCATCAACGTATGAGGAGCACTTGAGCTGTTGAAATGGGTTTGTCTTGATTGCACCACCGTTACGTTTCGTGTGCTTGTGCGTGTGTTCGGTGGTGTAAAACAGGATACAAACAATATGGATTGTGCGTTTACATGCATGAGGTTGTGGTGTGCGCTTGTGTGAGTGTGTGTGTGAGCGTAAGGACAGTGGGGGATACCTTATTGTATCAGATGAACGCAGAGGAGGCGAGAGTCCAAGGGGATTGTGTTCTGGGTCTTGTGTTACGGTTACTTATCTCCTTACTGTGGTTTGGACGCTAGAATCAAGTGTATAATATTCTCTGACATCCTCTGAGTTTGCTCTTTACAATTAAAAGTTCATCAGGAGCTTGTCTGGGCGTTTTAGGGTGCATTCACACCAAGCGCTTATTCTATGGATGTGCATTTTGACTCACTTCACTGACATTTAAATGGAAGTGGATGTAAATGACTATATGACTATGCAACCAGTCCAATAGTCTAATTAAGATTTTTTTTTTTTTTTCAGTAAATAGTTCCCGATTAAAGGTGCACTGGATAAAACTACCATTTGGTTGATTTAAATGACAACTTTTCAACGCAACACACATGTGGAATAAAGAGACACAGACTGTAATTTATCACTGAGCTGGGCCACTGATGAGAACCACGTTGACACAACCATAAAATTAAGTGCTTGTTAAACCATCAAATTCAGCTTATTCAGTCAGAAATTTTCCATAGTACACCTTTAATTTTACAAGGTCTATCATAGTTGGGAAAAAAATATATATGCATGTGCAATAACAGTCACTTGAAAGGTCAGGTTAAATATGTGAATAAGCGGTAAAAGGATGAATTAATTACTAAATAAGTGGCCTTGAGATATACAGTGTAAAAATTTGTTTTGCCTCAATCGCCACTGTGCATCTTTGTAGCTCAGTGCTAGTTTAAATAACTAAAAATAGTTATTTCTGGTAGCAGGACTAGTTGGTCTGTTAGGACTAGTTTGGTTTGTTTGAGCAGGGAACAATTCCATTCAAGACTGGGTTTGCACCAAATATCTGCAGTGACGCTGCATGAAAATACGAGTGCTGCATCTTGTTAGAAGTTGGACCCTAATCTGAACCAACTACAGCGAATGCAAGGGTTTATGGGTATAAAGAGATGGACGTTGACATCTGATATCCAGCAGTTAATCCTTCTTGGAAAGCTTAGCATAACAAAATGAACCTTGTCAAGATGAGATGAAATGCTTCCTCGATATATGGGACGAGGAGTGCATAGCCCGGCACACACAAAAAAAATTATTAAGTATTTAAGCTGTGCAGGAAGAAGTGAAGGGATTTCAAAGAACAGTAAAGCAGTGAAAGTTAAGAAATTAGGACAAAAAGTCACAGACACTGGAATCAGATTGGTTTGAGCACCCCTTCTTGGCAATATCTTTTACCTCAAGGGATGAGATTACTTCAACTTTTGATTTTTTGGTTGCAAGACCTAGTTTTATTGTCATTGATCAGCGTGAACCTAAATGAACCAAATAAAGCAATATATTGACATAAACACATCCACTGTGGTTTGGACCAAATAGGAGAACAGCAGGTGTGACTGCACCCTTAAAGAAGGGCTGAAGCTGCGAAATGGATCGAAAACTTCGCATGACGACTCCATTCGGATCACTTTCAGCCGCGCCCCCGGGGAGTGACGCCGCTTGAAAACACCTTTCCGTCTCTCCCTCACGACAAAACAACAGCAGCCTTAAATTGGCTTGTGACAGAGATCCAGCTGCTATTTTGTAGTTTATCTAAAAGGGTGTCATGATCTGTGTTTTCCCCCGGTGCGTTTTTACTCATCTTCCTGTGCCCTAGTCTGTCCCCATGGACACAAACGTGCGTCAGCAAGTTGCTCAGCGTCTGCCTGGCCTGCTATCTCTTTATCGGCTCCTCTGCCTCTCCTCTCTGTTTTATAAAGAAAAAAAAAAGGAGGAGGAACACACTGAGGAACACTCGGATGCTGCTGTTGAGATATTTTCCTTAACCTCACTTGTTTGGGGCAAAGAGGAGAAGATGGTAACGGAGGGGTTTTTGTGTGCATGTGTCTTGAGTTGTGTGTGCGTGCATGAATGTGTGTTACTGTGTGTGTGTGTGTCAGCGTTTCCTCTTCCTTATGGTGCTGCTAACCCACCCAACAGAATTTAATTACTATGGGATTCAGTGGGGAGTTTTAGTGTCCCATGATGGTCTAAATGCTGTTTCAGAGGCTTTTCTACCCTGATAAGAATAAAATTCCCAGCAAAACATTGGCATGTCCATGCATTAGTGTGTGTGTGTGTGTGCATTTAAGACTAAAAGCTGAGTACTTGCATATGCTTACACTGCTGTTTATTTGCTCTGCATCGTTCCCATCAAACGGCTGAGACAACCAGAAGCAGAGTGGCAGCGTCGTTTGAATCAGGAGTTGCTCGGCTGCGTTTGGTTGGCCGGCGTCTCGGAGCAGATGAGGATGTGGGCCACCCGTTCTCCCACGGGGTCGTCCGTGTCCCTTAACTGACTCAAACCTAGTGAGCGCAAATATTCACATGCCTGCGTCTTCGCTGCTGCCTGGGGGAACGTATTAATGCCTCTGCTAATCCGATTAACATTAACAATCCCACAGGGGAAATCGCTGCACATCTGCAACGGACAGATAATTATGTTGCCTCAGATGTTTGCTTTTTTTTTTTTTTTTTTTTTTTTTTTGGAGCCTTTTATGTCTTTGGACAACCATCAGTGTTTTGTCTGTTTGGTTGGGCACCACTTCAGTGTGTTTCTGGGTCTTAGTGGATGCCCTTGTTCTTGTCTCAAGGCCAATCTCACAAATGTGTAAGCAGGCAGAGATGGATTTTTCTCGCATAATACCAGAGATTGTTTTTGACGAATACACTCTATCTTGTTTTAGTTGCAATGGATGTAAATTACATGCATTTTTTCTGTAATCAATTGTTTCCTTTATTTATTAGATGTAAAAGGGCTATACAAATCTTTTTATATCATCAGTATTATTTTTTGTACAAGTGGTTGTAGTAGTGGTGCCACCAGTAGTACAGATAGTAGTACTAGTGGTAATGATAGAGGCAGTGGCACTAGTAGTTGAGGCGATACTGGTAGTAATGGTAGTATTTCTGCTATGGTAGTATGGTAGCAGTAGCAGTAGTGGTAAAGTAGCATGGCAAGCCATTTTAGCCTAAAATGCCACCAACTTTACAAGTCGTAACATATTTAGTTTTGTGGTCATATTTACTAGTTAAAACCTGTTGAAGATATCTGATGTAAGATTTTGACCAGCAGAAATTCCAATTCAGGACATTTACAGTGCAGTTTTTACTAAAACCAGGGCTACATATCCAAATAATAGTTATTTTGATATTTTGATATAAGAAAAAATTATTCCTTATAGCACTTTTTCAAAAGTTACAGAGTTTCACAGACAAGGGCATTGAGATTTGGCTACACAGAATTTATACCATTGACCACTAAAAGTAGAAAACACAATTACTATGACAACTGATATGTGTAATTACTATTTCCACCAGTAAATTGTAATTGTAGATATACTTTTGAAATAATTTTTGCTTAGTAAAAACTGTATTGTAGATAAGAGAGGCTTGAGTCATATAAATAGTCAAAATTACGTTGTGTATATCTTGCCCTTGAATTATGACTGGTCAGAGTTGCTGTAGGAATATGTAGACCGAGTATTGTGAATATTAAAAAACTGCACTGTATGCCTTGAATTAGAGTTTTGCCTAGTGAAAATGTCATTGCATTTAGCTTCAATTGTAGCTTTAAAACTGAGCTATGACCTGTAAAGTTGATGACATTTTAGGCTAAAAAGGCTTGCCATAATGGTAGCAGTAATAGAACTACTCTATAGAGCACTTTTCTATATTTTTCTCTTTCTCAGTATTTCATGGCATCCGTTTAGCCAAGCATCTCTGGTCAGACATGATGCACAGCACATGCCAACGCCTCTTGCGCTAAATCGCTTTATTATGCGATGATAGCACATTACGGGCTTGTTTACAAGTACAGCTGTAAAGGATATCACAGCACTGCTCGGCCTGAACCCCAGCCATGCATTTGAGACAGCGGAGAGGCGGTGAGAGGTAGTAAATCATCGTGTGGGTAGCTCACCCTGCGCTCATTAAGAATATGTTTCTTTGACAGATTCTCTGCTCTGAGCCCCTGACAGTGGATTTCAGACACTGCACAGCCCCACAGCCTTTGTTCTGAGACTCACGGTGGTGATCTGATGTTAAACTGCAAAAAAAATTTGGAATGATAGACAGCTCTTGGACCGTTTTGACTGAACAGGAATATTAGAGTTGGAAACTTTTGTTGTTTGCAACATGGGACCCTGTTATCCATTTGATACTTGAAAACTCAACTGTAACATATCATGTATGACATTAGGGAACATTTTTATCCAAAGAAAGGTACAGTTCCAAGAGTGCATACATTTTCATGACCAAAACATTGATACCTTTTGGTGACAATTAATGACTTTATTATTCATTATTCGGGAGTTATTTTAGTGTTTTGCACTCACCTGACCAACAAACTTTTATAATTAGGACACTCAACATAGTTTGCAGCTTCTTACATTTCTTCCACCGACTCATTTATTCCAGACAAACTGCTGTTGTTATGTTGTAAACACAAAACACAATATTTCCTGTGAAGCCGTATATTTTTAGCCTTCAGAGGTGGCTTGACATGTAAAATCGTTTATGAATTGGGCACAGGTTTGTATGATACTGTATGATATCAGGAATAAAGACAAACAAATGGCTCTGTATTTACATAAAAGTTGCGGTTTATTGCTTAAAAGCCGCCCCATGATTGTGCTCACAAATAGCCGGTGCTTCTGCAGAGCATTTCCTCTTCAGGGAGGCAGTTTAGCGAATGAAAACAAAAGACCTGCTCTCTCACTCACACCCAGGCTTCTTGAGGAAAGCTTGGTGCCAGATGCTCTGCAGGTCTATGGGAGGCCACACACAGCTGCACGCCGCGCTCTCAATTACAGGTCGCACCTGTTGTCTGCCGCCAGTTGGTTCTCATTTGGTGCTCGGAGCCTGCATGCCCCCAGTGCATGAAAAATGAATGCCAAGAAAGTGAAAAAAAGTTGGATTTACATCAAAGCATGGATGTTTTTTTAATGTTAATTCATTTTTTTTTTTTTTTTTTTTGAATTTGAAAAGCTCAATGGAAAGAGTAAATATTGATAAATCTTCCTCAGTTTTGTGACAAAGTCAGGACTTTCACGAGACAGAAAAGGGAGGACAATTTCCTTTATTTATTCATGAATATGTGATAAACAATGAAATATGAAACTGTGACAAACAATGTGTTACACAGTGAAACTATGTGGTGAATAATGATGGAAACTCTTTTAATCAAATGAATTTTGATGCGTGGCTTGGCATGATTGTAAAAGGTTCACTCTCACTGCCCAGTCATTCAAAGTGGCTTTGAACTTTTTGAAATATTTCCTACATATCGTCTGTTCACTGCAACCTCCCACAAATCTCATATGTGCTGTCACTCCCATGTTTAAAGCACCTGTACTGCTTTTGTAGCTATTATTTGGCATATTATAACAGCACCAAAATGCAAAATGAAAGTTTTGTTTTTCTCATTCATACAGCTTACAGTGTGGCCAACATTAACAACAAAGAGCATATTAATAAATTCCTGAAAGACACTCTATCTGTTTCAATCTGACTTAGGTTAACACACCTTATTTGCATTTTATTTTTGGTGACAAATCAAAATTCACCTTTTACTTTTGGATGTAAAATTGTTCATCGTGCTATTGAAAAAGTGAGTTTAGTGATGAGAGAGCGAATGAGCTTCATGAGCCCATTCATACAAATGCTGGATGCTGCAGTGAGGGAGTTTGAATGTACCAATATTTGACTAAGATATTTTCCACTGGTTTGGGAGCGGCCCACTGAGAGTTAAGGCAGGCACTAACTTCCCTCGACTTTGTATTTAATTTCCCAGGGATAGGGCCCATTTTCGCTCAGATGAAAAACACATGCAGCGGGGTGTCTCTCTCTCTTTTTTTTTTTTTTTAACTTACTTATTTTTTACTTTGCAATGTCTTATTCCGATACCATAACAGCCTTATTTTAATGTCTCTACCTCCGTTTGTTGTGGATTTTAAAAATATTCCACTTCCTTTCCTTCTGTTGCAGGTTGTGATTCTGTATTTCCAGCCGAGTGTGTTCCGCTGCATCCTGCTGAGATGGGTCCGACTGCTGGGTTTTGCTACCGTCTATGGGACGCTGACTCTCAAGTTGTACAGGTAATAATACACACACACACATGTGTTTATGCAAACCCACATGCAAGAACATGCACACACACCCAAGCTTGCACACATGCACATATGCATACAGTCAGGGTTCAACTTATAATCTGAGCTTTGCGAGGTCTCTAAAATAACTAATGTCAGGGGCGTAGATAAATAAATGAGAGAGAGAGAGAGAGAGAGAGAGGGACTTCTCTGCTCATTCGGTAGTCCAATATTTTCACACACAACGCACAGCAGCCCTTGCAACAATGCATCAAATAGATTGCAACAGCCTGAAACTGGCCAAGATGCCTGCGATATTGCCACAACAAAGTTTCAATAACCTGAAATACGCCAACCCAGACACCAGGATGAAGTGACTGACAACAAACAGAGCGCTGTCCGTGGTTCTGAAATTACAGCCGAGCGATAGTCTCCGCAGCAAACCTACACACATTACTCAGACCCTGCATATAATAAACACGTGCCTGAACTATAAATGCACATAAACATGCACAAATACAGTAGACACACATTGCACAACTGCACAAACCCGTGTGTCCATCATCGTGAGCCACCCCAGGGAACTATTGGATGCAATCGGTTTACAGTGACCTCTTTCAGGGCAATTACATTACATCTTACATCTTAATCTCGTGTCAAAGTAAGGGCCTTATGAAGTGTCGAGGCAGCATGTTTCTTGGCGAGTCCATAACTGGGGTACGCCACTGTATATGTTTAGGGGCCGATTCACTGCCTCGTTAAGCGGTGTAGGGAATTGCCAAGTTAAAGTAATTAGGAAAACAGAGGGTGATTTGGCCCCAAATGGTCTCCATATATAACATAGTATCGAATGATGGCTGGCATCGGCAGGAGACGAACAGAAAGATGAATGTGTGTGAGAAGAAGGGAAAGACCTTGCTGAGAGAGGATTGCTGCGGGATACAGTGAGGAGGAGAAGTGAGGGGGGTTGGCCAGCGTGAATAGCCGATAATGAGACAGGGGTCTGCTCTATTTAAAGCGCAAAGTAATGTGCTTGAAACCGTTCATCTGTCTGGCTTTTCGGGAGGTGGATGTGTCAAAAAGGCATAATGAAGATGCTGATTAAGAGGATGTGGTTAATGTGAGTGGGTGTAAGGTAAACCCTTAGAGGTGCAAGCTAACATTTTGCACAGATCAATTTTTGATAGGGGCTCATTAGTGGGGAATGCAGTGGACATTTCATCAATGTGTGTGTGTGTGTGTGTGTGGAAGGCAGGGCATAACAGCGAGGGCTGGTCTTGTGTGCGAGCATACTTTGTTGTTACTATGTTGCATTTGAGACATGAAATCCTCTGTCATGTTGCATTAAATCAAATTAAAGGGGGGCGGGGGTGCACCCTGAGACACTTAAACACTGTTAAACAGCTTTTGACACTGTACTTTGCATTTCTGGGCCAATTTATTATCCCTGTGGCATCATGTCGAGATATTTGTCTTTTTATCTCTCCGATACATCAGTGATAAATGGCAGGTTTTGGTGTCAGTCCCTCAGAATCAAGGAACAGGGACTTCTTGCTGGAGTCAGTGTTCAGCAATCATACAGGGAGAACTCCACTGAAGAAGAGACAGACATACCAACCTTCTCCAAATTCTCAAATTCCTGTTTCTATCGCACGTACACACACTGAAAGCAACACATTCAGGCATGTTTTCTGCGGGCTGTCGAAGGGCATTCTGGGGAACACTGGAAATCACTAACTGAAGTAGAAATCAATAAGGCAGGTTGAGCGGAAGAAGATACACAAAAAAAGTGAGTTATAACACGTCACAAAATAAATCGCTGATTGATGATATTTAACAAAGTGAGAGCATCCAAGGGCAGAACTTTCCTATAATGGATGCTGTCTCTACTATGATGAAGAGAGATAGCAGTTATGATCTTATGATACACACTGACTGTAATGATGACAAAAAATAATGATTCTGTCATCGTGTTATTATAAGGTACGCTGATGACAGTGAGTTTCTTGTGACTGGCTCAAAGCAAGCTTCTCGACCCCCACCGCAGGGTGCTGAAGGTGTTCCTGTCCCGCACGGCCCAGAGGATCCCCTACATGACCAGCTGGCGAGTGCTGCGCCTGCTTGGCATCATCCTGCTCATCGTCAGCTGGTTTCTGGTTGCCTGGACGTCCGCCGTCTGCCAGAACCTGGACAGGAAGCTGGCACTCATTGATGTGGGCTACACGCCCGATGGGCTGCAGTTCAGCATGTGCCTGCTGGATCGCTGGGACTACATGATGGCTGTCGGTAGGCCCTGTTACTGCCCTGTTGTTAGAAGGTGTTAGGAGTAAGAGATAAGGTACAGCCAGCCAGTCATTTCCACAAATAAAAAACTCTCACAGGGTGCTCAGGACTTGCCTGAGTTTTTTGATAATGACTAGCGAGCTGTATGTCATCCTGCTTATTGCACGGCTTCTTACGAAAGGCAATAAAATGACAGAAAATGATATTTCTGAAATGATTTTAGCTTGCATCTGTAACAACATTAGTGGTGGATGACTAGACATGTTGGTAACATATCCGCTAGCCTATTATACAGTGGTGGAAAAAAGTTTTCAGACACCCTTAAAATTTTACACAATCTCAAATATTATCATGAAATATTTGTGGAAAAATCTTTTTTGTGTTTCAAAAGGTGTGGCTGCATTAGACAGATACAAACAAATACAAATTATATTTTTTGTTTATTGTTTACAAGAAAACTAACAAAACTAAATTCTTGACAGTTGAATCTTTATCTTCAGGCGTGTTTCCTGGGTTAGGTTCCTTGTTTTAGCCATTTTTGTGTCTGAAGAACTTTCAGATGTTCTGGCTTTATATAGACACCAAGCTTGGCAACAAAAATTGTGTCTTTTAATAAAAAGAACAACCTTCATCACTGGCACCAAAATGACCCAATACTCAAAATTTCTTATGTATTTTTATGGAACCAATCAATTTTAAGTTTTTAATGGCTTTTTTTAGGATTTGTTTAGTATTTTGGCTGTGACTGTACTAAAAGAAATTGCACTTGAAGACCTAAGAGTGATTTGTTAATGCAATATTTCACAAATGCATGGGGTGTCCGAAAACTTTTTTCCACCACTGTACACTATAGTCGAGATTCTTCGTTGTTGTTCTGGTAATTTTCCTCTGGTTTTCTTTTCATTTCTGATGAAGGTTCATCCTTCATCCAATTAGATCCATGTTGTAATAACTTCTTCATTCCAGTAGGTGTTGTTACTAACTTGTTATCCATGATATCAAATATGGTTGACATGACCTTCCATAGCAATGGTTTATTATTGATCATGATGGTCATTATTCAGAAAGATCAGACTACAGAATGCCATGATTGTCTAATAGGTATTGAGTATTCCAAGGAGACATGTAAATAGATTCGTCTATGCTGTACTTTACGCACGCCTGTATATGTATGCCTATGGGCTGGACTGGGAAGACATGGACCGCAGGTTATATGAGGTATTCATTGCATTGAGAAGTAATTTATTAAGCATGATAGCATTTATCTGAGTTCAAAGAGAATGAGAGAGATAAAGTGAGAGTGAGCAAGAAGGTGATGGCTCGGGGGGAAACTGAAGGATAACTTGGATGAGCAAGACAGTTTGCCTCCTTCTATGTTTGGCAGTACTTTTTACGTTTCCCTAAAAGAAGACATTAATCCTCTCCATTGGTGCTACGCTTTGGACGATTTCCCGCGTTATGAAGGAGAGGGCAACCTGCACCAAATAAAGACAGATGAGAGATCAAAGATGCTCAGAGGGAAGCTGGGAATGTGAGCATCTCAAAGTGAGGAAATAAGCGCGCTGTTGTAAGTGTGCTGACTCAGGCTGCATGACAGAGATACGTGGTCCCATTTCACCCCAGGGAAAACATGAAGTCCCCCGGCAGTAACTATTTCCATTGTACTTCCATAGGTCCATATGTCTTTGACTTGCTTGTGGACTTTATTGGTGCATTCAGGCTTTGCAGTAATAAATATAGGGAAGCTGATTGTTTCTATACACTGATGGACAGTACAGTACGGGTTGTGTTGTCATTTTTGGTATCTTGATTTTCACATCCTCTGTGTGAACAACAGTGTCTTTTTTTTCTGCAAGAATACACACATTTCAATCAAACCTGACAGCCGCTCAGCTCAAGCAGACAGGCACCATAAATGTCAAAATAATGGCGACAGATTTTCACGGGGAAAAGCAACATGCTTATCTCTGTCGCGCTGGCTACCCAGGAAACATTACATGGGGTTGCCATGGAGGTGTATGGGGATTTATTAAACCTTTGACTGGGCTGCTACAACTCCATCTGCAATCATCTGTCAAACAGTGTCCAGAGAATACGACAACGGCTGTTACAAATGAGTTTCATGGCTTTTATTGAACAGGCCATTTTTCTGTACACATGTGTAGTGCAATCTTTTTGCACCAGGTCCATGAAAGCATTGAACTGTGAAGCGGCTGGTTGGTGGGTGTCAGTGCTGCGCATGTGGCTCGGCCTGTGTAGCTTATGCACTGCATACCAATAACTTCTTGGCTTGTGCTTTCATTCTGTTGACCATTTCCCCCCCCCTCATTCTTGTTCCCCGCTTTCTAGCCGAGTTCCTCTTCCTGCTGTGGGCGGTGTACCTGTGTTACGCTGTGAGGACGGTCCCATCGGCTTTCCACGAGCCTCGATACATGGCCATCGCTGTTCACAACGAGCTTGTCCTGTCAGCTATATTCTATGTTATCAGGTAGTACAACCCCCTCCTTCTCTTCATGGTCTGGATTCCTTAGGGGCCACGAGATGTGTGCATTAAAATGATGCTCAAGTTCAAGGAAAATTCCACCTTGAAACACCTCAACACTAACAGGGATTGGTGGTTCGCATTGTGTGTCTGCTGCTGTTTTGCTGTTTGTTGTAAGCGATGCACATAGAGAGCAGATGCAGCTTACAGTGGAGTCTAATGAGAGAAAGAAGTGTGCCGTCCCATTTCTATGCTGGATTTCTCTCCATGTGTTTGTTTAGCATTGCTGCAAATTGGTGAATCTACAAAGAAGCCCCCTGCTCTTCTATTTTAGGGCTTGACATTGAAACCTAACAGCTAATGCTACATTTTAGATGACATTTTTTGGGAGGGTAGAATTTTTTATTTCCTATTAAACGCCACTGTAGCTATGCATTTAATGGTGCACTTCACTTTTGACTAATTAGCCGCAAAACAAAAACAAAAAAAAAAAAATCAAACATCAAAACACAACTCAAAACACAATGCATCACCAATCCAAGGCTGTGTTTTAGACTGGAATTTTGCTTACTGTATTTCCCTGCGAATGACAACTTACCTGACATATGAATAATCACGGCACATTTACTGTATTACCCAGGTCTGGTGTGTGTATTTGGCATGTTAAGTGAGGAGTGTGTCTTTCCCTCATGTTGTGAACCTATGGGAGCAGCTACATACGTAATAATATGATAGCCTTTGATCGCTGTCTGCCTTTCTCATTTTAACGTTTATGTCCTCCAGTAGATTGTCTCATTTCCATCATGTGGGCTACTGCACAAGCTCAACACCTCTGCTCATGTGGGAGTTGTTTTCATTGTATTCAAATACGCCCTCTCCCTCCAGTGTACGTGTCAAGTAGCTGCATCATGCATTTTATAAATGAGACGTTTCAGCTGACAGCGCCAAAGCCATTCCTAGTTGGAGTCCCACTAATTGAGAGCTCAGCTCGATCACATTATTTACTCATTAATCACGTCAGAATGATTTATGTTTTTTTAGATAGCATAAATTGCAAGAATTTTTGGCAGCAGTATTCCAATTACAAATTAACACCCATTACCAATAAATTGCTCGTTAATGATGTATAACCAGATAGGTTCCTGGAATGTATCAGAATTTACAGTTTAACAGAAGATTGTGTGTTAACATATGGCTGTGTGTGTTTACATTACCAGCTGGTTTAATGGTGCTCTGCAGCCGTGGGGTGAGGCTTGTCTTTGCAGCAAATTGCCAGACAAGACTGCTCATAAATTGGAATAGTTGCCTGGTGTGGCAAGTTGATTTTGAGTGGTTACCACCAGAGACTAGTGCTTGGGCTTATTAGAAGCAGCCGGTGTCCATTTCTCTTATTCACAGAACCTGCTATGTGATCCCACAGTGACCAGTTAAAATTCAGACGTCTTTGATCGCTGCAATGGTAATCAGGTTATAGTCTGGTCCAGGTGTGAATGGGATGCTGAGAGAAGATGAAACAAGACTGTTATAGCTGCAGGAAGAAGTCTGAGCGATGTGAACGTTTCAGTCAGATGCTGCAGGCTGAGTGGAGACAGTACACCAAGGATATTAAATCCTCATCTGCACAGAAACTTAGTTTGAACCCCTGACAAAAGATGAAGGAGGGAAGACTTCAAAGCTTAGGGACATTTCATATGCTGGACCTTCGCCTTCTTTCGTGCCTTTAAGCTATTACCACAGTAACTGTTCGTTAATTAGCCATTTGCCAACTTCAACAACGTAATGAGCCTGCTAGATGACATTTGCTGGGATATGGACTCTCCAGTGGTTGAATTAGCATCTGACAGAACATGCCTTCACATCCTTTGTGCGCGTGCAGTCTCACTGCAGTGGAAGCCTGTGAGTTCATTTTAAATAAAAGGCTGGAGCTACTCTTAGCACCATTATTGTTTCCGCAAGTAATTATCTCATTTCCATCAACTGCTGTGCCGCAGCAGGATGACTGTATTACTGTCTGATGTATAAATAGTCATAAGCTAGTGACCAGACCAAGGTCATTGCCCTTTATAGTAAATCCAATTCAGAGCAAGAGGAAAATATTATATCCTTGATAGAAAAATGATTGCTAAAGTGGAACATTACATGAGCCTACTTCAGGCAGTGAAATTGAGTTGTTGACGCCTAGACAGACAGTGCTTAAATGTACTTTGGCTTAAAATAAACACGTTATATCTTGTCTCTGTCTTTCCCAGCTGTATCTGTAACTAAGAGATTTACCGCAGACAGAGCAAATTACATTCTCTCCACACACTAATAGGAATTTCATATAGCATAATTCAGTTAAAGTGTACTTTAATGTGCACTTTTTCAGAGATTTGGAACTTGGCAATCAGGCGTTTGTAAAGATCTACAGGGTGTGCTTATTAAGGCGTTTCTCTGTCATAGTCAAATAAATCTGGGTATTTATATTCACTATAAAATATACAGTTGTCAGTGAAACATACGGTATGGCTGAACAGCCTGATTAATGACCCTGCATAATATTATACATTAGCAAAATCAGCAGTGATGTATCTGCACACAGCAAAACATTAATTAACATTAGCTAAATATAGCCTGTGGTTGTCCCTTCTCTTGTCTAGTTTTTGTTTTATTCCCATTAGTAAAATCTCTCTCTCTCTCTCTCTCTCTCTCTCTCTCTCTCTCTCTCTCTCTCTCTCTTTCTTTTTCTCTTTCCTTTTATGTCTCAACAGGTTCACTATGGCTCCTGAGCTCCATCCAGACTGGATGCTGCTGCTCTTCTTCACTCACACCCACTTAACTGTAACAGTCACTCTGGGCCTGCTGCTCGTCCCTAAGGTAAACTTCCCAACTCAATTTTCACACATTACTTTGCTTCTCTTCACTTTTACCATGGAATATGAAAAGGTATAGAAGTAATGCATGGTCTGTGTTTATATTTTCGACAATTAATTATAAGCTTATAATATCTAAAGTTACCCATCAATCTAAAGTTTCACCACTTTTTATGGATAGCTCCTCTTTTGTCGCGCAAAAAAAAATTTGCACTTTCTGAAGGAGCTCAGCAAGTCATTTTGTTCTGTTTTTATCCCAGTTCTTGTTTGCTGGCACCCATATGAGAGATGATATAGCCTCGGAGGCCTATGAGGATGAGCTGGACATGGGTCGTTCTGGGTCATATCTCAACAGCAGCATCACATCAGCATGGAGTGAGCACAGTCTGGACCCTGAGGACATTCGGGTAAGCAGTGTTTCCTTTTACATTTCCCTCAATGCCCTTTCCATTGTATAATCTGGTGATACCTTTTGAATCCTTGTCCTCTGACTATAGCAAAAATACTGAGCCATGGCAGTTTTTTATTGCAGACACCAGACGAAATGGGCCATCTCAGTTCTATTAATGGCTGTGGCGTAAGGTCTTGCGACAGTCTTTGGGAAAAACGTACCAACGTGAGCAGAGGTTTCTGTTTGTCTGTTAGAGCTGAAGAAGTCTCTCTACCAAAGAATTGGGCACTAGGTCCACTCCAAGCCTATTTACCAGAGGGGGTGATATGATCACATGATATCCTGCTGTTTGAGAGCAGTCACTGTATCGGATGGGCACACAGATAGAAATACAATAAATTCAGGACCAAAGCTTAGAGGCTGTTTCAGACCTAACATTAAAATACACTCCGTTTCCTTATTTAATGCTGTTCAAGACCGTCCTGTCTTTCCTTTTCTGTCAACACGCATGTGATACACCGTAGTGCATCATCTGTAGTCGCGTGCCATTGATATGTACTGCATGTTTTCTGTGCAATAGAACGTCTGCTTTTTTGTAGCACTGTGCCTTGATTAGAAATCATATTTTTTTCAGACATTTTGAAATACAGTTATTCGTTCTAAGTAGGTCAGTAATCACTTTGCTTTTTCCTTCCCCCACATTTTTCACAAATGTGTAGGAGGAGCTTAAGAAACTCTACTCCCAGTTGGAGATTTACAAGAGGAAGAAGATGCTGGCAAACAATCCTCATCTTCAGAAAAAACGGAGCTCCAAGAAAGGCCTGGGCCGCTCCTTGATGAGACGCATCACTGAGATTCCTGAATCTGTGCATCGGCAGTGCAGCCGCGATGACAAGGATGCAGGAGAACATGGGAGCAACCGTAACAGCATTTGTGTTTTGAGGAAGAACCCCTTTGATCCAACCCATCCAGCAAAGCCAGCTAAAGAGGAGACTCTGAAGAACAAGGTTTTCTCTTTGAAGAAATCCCACAGCAGCTATGACCATGTCCGTGACCAGAGTGAAGACTCTAATAGCTCCGCAACAGACAAGATGGAGGTGGCCACAGCTGAAGGGTCCCTCCTGGATACCCTGATGGGCAAGAAGCTAGTCAAGAAGAAGTCCAACGAGAAAATAGATGCCACCAGTGAATCTACAGAGTCAGTTCCTTTAGTCTGCAAGTCAGCCAGTGCTCATAACCTCACTGCAGACAAGAAACCAATTCATCCTCGAACGTCGATGCTGCAGAAATCCCTCAGTGTCATCGCCAGTGCCAAAGAGAAGACATTGGGCTTGACAGGAAAGACCCAGAGTGTGGAGGAGAGTAATAAGAAGAGTCAGCCAAAGAGTAAAGACACAAAGGCTGATGCAGATCCTGAAGAGGAATGCCATCCCAAAATGATTATCAGTCAGTCAGTTGAATACAAACAGAGTGCAGCGAAAGCCGGGATCATGAAACAGCAGGTGAGCGGCAGCCAGCCTTCTATCTGTCCTGAGTCAGCAAAGGCAAAGGATCTCTATGATCTGTCAGAGGTGTGTCCCTGGGAAGTGGAAGATCTCCCAACACCTTCTGAAAACAAGGTCCAGAAACATGTATCCATAGCACCAAAGGAAACTACGACGGTTCATGGAAGTGGCACCAAGGGAGTCAAACCTCAGCAACACAAACAGAAGGCTTCTGATCAATCTCCATCGAGTGTCAGGCATTCTAAAGAAATCCAGAGGACAACTGCTGACCGAGCAGAGGTATGTCCATGGGAAGATGGAAGTGAGATCCAAGAGAAGAGTCAAGTGGAGGGGTCAAAGCCACAACCATCCAGTCAGGTTAGCCAACCTGCTAAAACCTCCCAGCCTCGAGCAGATGTTTGCCCATGGGACTTTGAAGAGGCCACAACAAAGACAACAGAGTTGGCTCACTCGCCAGATACGACAAAACAGAGAAAAGGCACCACTTCATTGGAAGGGACAGGGAGAAATACCATTTCAGAGCCCTCCAAAGCAGGAGGCTCACTCCAACCACAAGCTTCAAAGGCTGATGTATGTCCTTGGGATTACGACAGCACTGCTGTATCTCCAAATTCTGAGAGAACACCTAGTCCCTCTCTGGTTTCCAAAACCAAGGAATCAGCTTCAAAAAAGAAGGGCACACCTTCCACAAGAACAGTTGAGAAGGAGATAGAGAAGTCAAAAGACACTGATGATGAGAAAAGCAGAACAAAAGCCAAGGACAAGAGTAAATCTTCAGAGAAACACGTGAGCCAACAAAAAATGGCTGAGGTGTGCCCTTGGGAGGTAGAGAGTCACCAGGAGGTGCCAGTGGTAGAAAAAAGGAAAAGCGCTAATGTTGGAGCGGTCAAAGCGAAGCAGGCTGACGTCTGTCCATGGGATTTTGAGGCTACATCAGATAAAAAAGGTACAGACAAAAGTGTTTCTCCAGTGAAACAGAGCAATCCAAATCCCAAAGCGGGGGTTTTAAGTGGTGCAAAAAAGGCAGAAGTTTGTCCCTGGGACTTTGAAGAGAGCTCATTAGGCAAAAAGGCATGACACTCAATCTAAATGGACAATTGAAATTATAGTTCTTGTGGTATACTTTTTTTCACTTCAGAATAGTTAAATATTTCCTTTTATTATTAGTATGGTGACTTGGAAGAAAAGTTGATCAAGTTCCACAAGTTGCCTTCCTTTCCAAGGTTTTGTTCTAGTTTTATCTATTTTGAAAATAAGTATAATGTACAAAAACAAAACAAAACATGATGAGCATTCCAGATTACTACAGAGAAATTAAGATAAATCTTAGCCTATACTTATGCAACTTTTAATTCAGTCTTTTCACTTCATGTGCAATGTCAAAAATCTGCATTTACCATGCTCTGCATTAAGTCAACATTCATAATTCTGACATGGATTTTCTTTTTTTTTTTCTGACGGCATTAACATCGTTATTACACCTTGAAATAGGATATGAAATTGTGACAACGGAAGTGAAAAGAAAATTTTTGATGTTTATGAGGCACATAAGCATGAATTATACTGTAGGTTAAAATATAAAAGAACAAAAGCCAAAGAATAAGGGAACATCTTCAAAGAAGGGTGTCTGTCTTGAGAAGATAAACTTCGTTCAGTTTTTGTCACGCCAAGGCACGGATTGTGAGGGAATCGGTCTATAGCACTTTAGCCAACTCCACACATGAAGAATGGAGGACAGACTGTATGTTCTCTAGTTATGAGTTCCTCTTGTACATCTTATCCTTTCTATTTTCATCCTCATGGCATGATAACACACAGGATATTACACATCGACTAAATTTAGATGTGTGAAATGCTGAGATTTTTTTGTTTTTTCATTTAAGTGTAGTTCTCAGCAGAGTCAAATGCTTCCAAGTCTGCAGAGATGTATTACTGTATGTGCCTAACTAACTAGAGTTGTCTTGTATCAGTCTCATGTAGTCTGGGGTGAAGCAAACGGCTTTTCCTTCAGCTTTCTGTGAAGGTGAATTATATAAACAGCATGCACAGCCAGATAACGAGAGTAGTTTGACCCTACCGAAATGTATGACGTTTTGTTTTACCACCTCTAAGTACCAGTGGCTCACCTTTCTCTGCTTTCATTTTCCCAAAAAGCTCATTCCAGACAGTAAACATAATTTGAAAGCAGCATCACGTGAATGTGTGTCAAAAATGTCCATACATGCACTGTAAAAAAAAAAAAAAAAAAGTAAGGCAAGCTCCTTTTAAAATACCGAGGCAGCCATTTGCACCAGCTTTGTTCATGAATCCAACTTGGAGTTTCCATTAAAAAAAAAATCAAAAAAAATCTGATGCAATTCCCAAAGATGAGATGAGATGAGATGAGATGAGAAGAGTTGTCCCATCAGGGCTTTCTCTGCCTTTCCACTGTCTTAATAAACTAAAGGTGATTTATAGGTGATTATGCCACCCACTTCCCTTTAAAGAAAAAAAAAAAAGCTGATGCAAATTGCTGCTTCAAATTTTGGGAGGGATCAAAAGCATTCTACTGCCAGACTGACTTTTCTCTGCGTATTTCTGTATTGAAAGTACACTTGTAATACTGCTGTATTATGCATGATGCTCCCAATTCAGTGCAAGGTAGTTTTAAGACTAATTAACTATTTGCGCTAATAACGATGTAATTAGTCTTAATCTGGTCATCAATTAATAATCTGACAATTTTTCGAAGGTTATTTGTTAAGTATTTTGTATCAAAATGTCTACATTTCCATTTCCACCCAGGGATTAAAGGAGAAAAGAAATGCTCAGTGAAAAGTATGTTATCTCCCCGTTTTAGTTATACAGTTAATTTGTGTAACACCTGACAAGAATTGGATTTTTCATGAGGAAAATTATGTATCACTATGGCGTCCATTCTATGGTCTCTTGTGAGAAATATACAGCATCACTGAATGTTGTCATTGTTGTGGTCAAATTCCAAAATGTTGAAGCTTTTCATATAGGAGTCCGTGTTGAGTGAATGTTGGTCAGTCTGAATTATACAAAGTCCTTGTGAAACAATTTGGTTAGATGCAAAGACAGTTTTTTGCATAGCTTAAAATAAACCAACGTGATAATAACCAGTAGTGATATTTGTAGGCATATTCATCGCACTGGGCTCCATCGGGTTTTTGCTTAACATATCAACGTGGTTCAGCAGCCAGACTCTATAAACATGATTTAGATGCAACGTCTTATTTCTGCCTCCGCCCACTGAGAAATTACTCCATTGACCTGTGGGGCTTGTCTGAAATATTTCAAACGTGGAATATCGGCCGTAGAGCGCGAGATTTGTCATCACCTCTGCTTTATGAGCTCCTTTGGGAACGGTGTCTGAGAAGAACTGTCACCGTGCGTGGATTGATCGTAATGCTTTGATGGACCTATATGATATTTATGAGCCAGATGTTAGGCCGCATCCATCATATGCATTGTAACGGTGCATTCAGGCTCCCACCGCAGAGCGAATCCTGACCCCCGCTATCACAACACCAACATTTCAAAAGCCCTCTCCTTTTTCATTACAGGCGCTGACTTCATTTTAAAGAGCCTCATTTAATGTAATTACTGCCAAAATATATTTTACCATCTTCAGTGATGAATTGTCTGCACACTACTACAACTGCACCCCCTCCCTTTTTCAGCTTTGTAGGAAAAGTATTTTAAACAGGGAGATCTTTATGTGTCTATTTAATGATTATGACTTCCATAATCATTTTAAATACGGTCATCAGGACTATTCTGTATGATACTGTATCCCCAGATTGAGCTCATAAAGGCTGCAGTGCAATATTCAATACATAAAACAACAACAACAATTGAAACCAACACAAGGAATATATTTATGCATTTTCCATATGTTAGATAAAGATGGTTATGTTAGATTTTTTTTTTTAATCTAAAAAAAAAAAAAAAGATTTTTTTTTTTTTTATTTATTTTTTGTTGGTTTTCGCTTTTGAAAGTTTCCACACACTTTTGCCCCTTTATGCTCCCAGATCAGAGATAGCGGGATGGAGCTTGAAGGTAAATGTTATTACAGCTCTATTAGACTGGAAAATAACAACAGTACAATATCCCGCCATTGCACTATAAAAGATGTATCTTATGTTTTTGCATAAGAGTCAATCTGTTTGCTTCTTTTATTTGCATAATTTCGAATTACGTGCTTGCTGTAGCATTCCTCAGTTCAGTCGGTTCATAGCTATCTGTGTATTGAATTGTGTATACATAAATCAGTGTCTTATTGTCTCTTTCTCTGGAAGTTGTCATTCTATTCCAGCAGTACCATTGATGAGTCGGTGAACTTCTACCATTTATTCGGGTAGCAAATCGAGACCATTGTTCTTGTACCATCTTGACATAGACAATACTGTGTCCTGTAGCTCTTTGTCCACCATCAGGATTTTTACCATGGTGCGTTCTGTTGGCTAGCTTCTTTAATTTAAACCTGACTTTTCTTGTGACCAAACCAAGTCACCCGATGGCAAATACTACTACTACTATTACTAATACTAATACTCAATGCTGTAAACGTCGTAAATCTTGCTCTTGTGGCTTCTGCATGAAATCAAGAAATTAGTAGGACCGATGTTTCACTGCCCTTGATAGAACATAAAAAAAGAAGAAAAAAAAAAAAACAACTTGATCTTTTATGGACTGTTACAAGTTGTATAGTGAGTGATACTGTCCCTAACCCACTGTATTATGTGCTTGTTATAACTATTGCTCTATGACAAGCTTATAGCATCAATATATGGGATTATTTGGTAGATTTATATTGTGTTATATTGTGATAGCATGTACATAAAAGATACCTCCTCTGCAATAAATATTTATATGAAAAGTAAGTGTACTTTTGTGTGTTTTTCATCACACATATACATATAGGATATGGCTGCAATTATGTTAAGGCTGAATTTCAAAATGCAAAAGTGCATGTTGAGAGCCTCGCGGACACAAAGCTCTCTCAGCATTTTCACTCTTCATTGTGTCCATGCTACAATGGTTCAAATCCCCTGGGAAATGGATATAAGATGCTCCCACAATGCATTTGTGCCCAGTAATCATCCCTGTCTCAGGTTCGTTTACTTCATGTACACTCAGAGTTGGAGAAATGCGGCCCTTTAAAAGCTATGTGCATCATAACCACTTTAGGATATTCGCATGTATGTCTTGGCTCCTGTCCTGAAATGCTTTTATGGTCTGTTGTGGTTTTTTTTTTTTTTTTTTTTTTGGACAGAGATCAATGGGAGCGCTGCAGAAAGCAAGAGATAGAAGATGCTATCGGATGCCGGCTCCAGACCCCTGCAGAAAAGCTGTACTCTCTGATTCCACTGTATTTTCAAAGGCCAAAATGATTATTGGCCATTGTGAAATAGTTCATTTCCCTGGCCAAAGGAAAACTATTTGAACAGCCACAGTTTCCCTAGACTTCCTCTCTTAATCCACAAAATTGAGCAACAGCGAACTATTAATTCTGCATAATGAGCATTAAATAAGATATATTGCCACTGCATTACAAGAAGCACTGACTTCTTTTTATTTGAGTCTATGGGCAGTGATGTAACCAAAAAAACATAATAAGAGGGCATAGTACAAGCAAAATATGTTAGCATTGATTCCTGTTTTCAAGAGCACTTTCTGAACCTTTCTAATAAATAGAAGATCGATACGGCCTGCTGCAGGGAGCTAAAATAGAGAAATGCCAGAGAGGGAGACAATAAAGTATGAGAAATGACCTGTAACGAGGAGATCATTATTGATCTCTCAATTGATATTCATTACAATTGACTTGGTCGCAGAGGTCATAGAGGTCGGTACAGTAAGTGCAACAGCTACTGTATTGAACATCTGCTGTAAACAGAAAGAGCGCAACTTTTGTGGTTTCTTCAGCTTATCTCTATGGGACTGACAGGTGTGATGAGAAAATATTGAGATGTAGAACCCATTTGTCAGAGGTGCAGCCTTGTATGCATGAGCCTACATAGAGACATTTTTGGGCCGTTTGCATTGTTGAAATGCCCAAAGTTGGTTACAGTGGGTATGCAACTTCAGTGTCTTGCTCAAGGACACTCAAAATGGCTGAGCATGGACTTAAAAGCCTAACCAGGGACAAGGACTGCAGATTAGCTTTAGCTAGATGTCCTACGTACACTGGCATTATGCAATGTAACAATGTTGATCTGTATTGTCCCTGTTATTATCATGGCTATTGAGGGGATGGAATCCACAACCTTTAATTACAGCATCCTCTCTAACCACTGATGCACCCTGCTGTCTTTGTGTACAAGCAAAAACAAATTTTATTAAGGTTAAACTGCGTGTCAAACCAGGACTTCCTTGCTATCGCTTTGTTTTATTAACCAGCCAAAGCAATACATGTAGACTCTTCTGATACACAAATTAGGAGTTTTATTCCAAATGCAGTGCCAGAAAATCACTTGTATGAAAGTAAAGCTTTTTACCGAATATTAATAATTAGCCACCTTGAGGCATTCACAAACAAAAAATTACGTTTTATAGGATGAGATTGTGTGTGTTTCCTGTTTTCCATTAATAACATTGAGCATTCAACAACACATTTCCCCCCAAAAATAAATGTATAGTATGTTGGAATGAACCCTCTCACATCAAACAACATTTTCCAATTAAGCTTTTGGTGGATTAAATAGTGTTTGACACCACACTGTTATCTCGCTGCTGGTGGATGTCTTGTATTGATCTGGCATGTTGTACTTGAGTGTGAAATTTCACTTGATGAGCACAACCCTAACAACCCTAAGTGCTGAGTTGATTAGTATTCGACTCTTTGAGGCTACACAATCCCACAAAAAATACTATTCATCTGGAGCAGAGTCAAGTTCTCTGTGATTTCTCTTCCACTCAGACTGCGGCTGTCTCCTTATCCCTTTTTCACTGCGAACTGAAATCAATCCGGCCTCTCTACTGGAGCCCGGGTGAGCCTAATGAATCATTACATAGAGTAAGTTGTACAATATACTGCTTAAAGGCATCGCAGATTATAGTTTTAGTCCTACAAAAATTTCTTGGGGTCAGAGAAGTTCTGGAGGCAGAAATAGTAGTACAAGTTAGTGAACTGGCAAACTTTAATGGCAAAAAAAAAAAAAAGGCGCTGGTTGAAATATGAGTAAAAACATAGACATGAGCAGCAATTAAGGGGTCCAAGCATAACCTGGATTTTTTTTTTTTTTTTTTTTAAAGATTAGATGAATCTCTGTGGGTCATAAAACAAGCCTGGAAAAAATATCAGCTGTTTTGACCAGCAGATTCTAATGCATTAATAAAGCTGTAAGCTGCAGTTGGAAGGGTTCACACCTAGCAAATTTTCAAACATTAAAAAATTTCAGTAGTGATGGAGTGTTTTGTTTTTGTTTTTGTTTTTTTTTGTTTTTTTTTTATTTACCACCTATCCTGATTTGAACCCCAGCAGCTCAGTTTGACAAGGGGGAGCACCCTTTTTTGTGTGAAGTGTGCCAGAGATTATGACTCTCTATCATCAATCACCCCTCTTTAAAGGCCCTAACCAGTGGCTTCCAACTGGTTTTCATTCTAGCCATCTGCCTTCATGTGGTGTTGGATTTATTGCATGTAGGAGTTTTCCACAGGTCACCAACTCGGCTGTCTGAGTGGGTTGCAGACACACGCTAATCGTCCGAAAATTGAACAAAGTCCAACCTAACATCAGAAAACACCTGTGAGTCTATGTTTGGTTGATAGTGTGTCATGGCACCATTTTAAGCTTTTCAGAATTTCCTATTGTAAACTGAAAGAGTGCATTGAGTGTGCTGCACCCTGACTGTGTCTCATTTTATAATCACAGTGTCCCTGTTAACATTATTAATCGACTTAACCACAGTGTAGCTATAGCAAGCAATCTTTAACTACTGCAGCGGATATTGGTGTAAATAAAACCAGGACACCTAACGCTGTGGTACAATAGTTATTAAGGAATATTAATGTCTCTTCAAATTTGTCCTTGGGGTTTATTTTCAGCTTTATTGAATGAAACGTAGTTCTTTGTGCTCTGGTAGGCCCTTAGGTAAGACAATGTTGGAGAGCGCAATTATGTCACAAGTCATGCAATTCATGCTGCATCTAGAGTCCCACTTTCTTCTACATAATCCGACACAGAACAGTGTTCGAGGGTTATTCCCTGGTGGGGAAATATGTGCAACCGATAAATCCAACCCCACGTGAATGAAGAGATCTGAAACACCAGTTAAATGCAATCACTACAGACCATATTGGGCATGCATTGATAGAAGGCCCACTTTACTCCATTTACAGTGGCTGCAGCATGCCGCTACGAGCTATTGTGACTGGTGGCAGCAAAAAAAACAAAACAAAAACTGCAATCTGCTTAACAATGCTTGGGATGAACAATAAACTGCAAACTGAGCCCTCTGGATCTCCCATTGTTGTACGTGCAAATCACAGTTGGGAGGTTGTGTGTCTGTGCTCGATGTTGCCTTGGTGGGACACATCCTCCAGCCTGACAGGACTTATTTTTAAACCTCAGACGATGATCGGTGTGTCCGCATGAATCACAGCCTTTTGTGGCGGGGCTGTGTGGGTGGAGGAGGACGGAGGGGGACCGGAGAGAGGGACAGGAGATGAGAGAAAGCTGATCGCTCGGCACAAGCCAGCGCACGCCGCCACTGAGTCATCTGTCTTTCAGATGGACGGAGGGAAGTCCGGCAGGGGGGTGGCGGGTAGGATGTTGAGGTCATCTCATGTGTTAAGGTGGACCTATGACTCATGACGGAGGGTTGTGAGTGTGGGGGGCACCTGGCAGGAGTATTTTGCTGGCACATACACCCACCCTCATGGGCACAGACACAACTGTACTATGTAAATGCAGCAACACAAATCACAATTAATTTTACTCACTCCAGCAGGCGGTGAGCTCATTTTTCAAAGTTTGAAAGACTTCGTTACCCAGAAATGATGTAATGTGATGTCTGTAAACACCCCTGGAATCCACATTTCTCCTTCACAGCAGCTGTAGGGGTGGTGATATTGGAAAAAAAAAGCTTCTCTCAGCAGGTTAAGCTGTCACTGGGGCTTCCAGCCTACTTTGTACAGAGAAATCGCCCAGTGGTGTTTCGGAGAAAGTTTGGAATTTTGCCTTCAGGTTTTGATCCATTTCGTCCCGTGCACTAGGAAGACTTCCTGCTAGTGACCATAACTGACACTTGAAATAAATGTTGGCAAACAGGAGGAATGTATGGGTCATAATTAGTGGGGATGAGGCACTCATGCAATTCTTTAGCCCTAATTAAAAATTAAAAAGATGATAAGATAGGTTATCATTCCATAATAAATCTTGCCTTATGCAACTTTAAACCTGCAGTATGAAACTACACTGCAAAAACACAAAATCTTACCAAGATTATTTGTCTTATTTCAAGTCAAAAATGTCTTATTTCTAGTCAAAATATCTCATTACACTTAAAATAAGACATGATCAGCTCAGAAGTAAATTGTGATATTTGGACTAGTAATAAGACATTTTTGACTTGAAATAAGACAAATAATCTTGGTAAGATTTTGAGTTTTTTGCAGTGTATCCAGCTCTGTATGATCTGTCTACCTCTTGTGGCACTGGATTAAACACTGCTTGAAAAATATGCTCCATGGTCATTCTGGGAAATGCTTATAAATCCCATTCAAAGGGGAAAAAAAACAGAAAAAAAGACTTTGAGAGTCACAGCATCGCCACACGAGGTAATTAGCCATGCAGCAATTTTAATTATACAGTTCCAGAAGAAACTGTGTTGTGCGCGTGACGATAAAACACGTCATTAAAAACCAGCTGCGCACCAGCATCATCCAATATGTGTAAAATACTGGGAGATGTCTGGTGGTTGATCGGCTTAAGCGTCATTCTGTGAACTCGTTAGATTCAAGGTAATGAACTTATATGTAAAAAATCCATATTAAAGCTTACAGTTTTGATTCATCACTTCCTGTGCACTGGGAAGATTTCCTGCCAGCGGCCGTACCTGACACTTTAAATACGTTTCAGTAAACAGTGGGAATATACAGCATATGGTCATAAATAGTGGAGATGGGACACTTTCCCATTTTGTAGTCCCAATTAGTGATACAGACATTATTCCGCCGAAGTCGTGCCTTATGCAACTTTAACAAATCAAACTCAAGAGTGTCACTTAACTTTCTCCTGGTATGAAGAAATTACAGCCTCCTATCACGCCTGTCATATCACAGCGCCTAGTAGTTGTCAAGTTTGATTTGCTTGAAGGCAGTAGGCAGATCGCCACCCACCAGGCCTGTTCCTACATGTGCTGAAGCCACACTCCGGTCTGGACTCCCACACAGCCTCCCCAGCCTCGACAGCGGCGGCGTCATTAGAGGAGCCCCCGGTGATGCAAGCACACATGACTCACTGAGCGGCTCTGTTCAACTTCTCCGCCACCACTACCACCTCCACAACTGGAGGGCTGGCAGCCAGTCCAGGAGCCACACACAGATACGTACTGTACACACACACACACACACACTTGTACTGTAGCATGCAGTGCAGATGTGCACACTAACACGCACACAAACACACAATTTTGCAGACACATCCACATATGCTTCTCTTAAGGCAATCAATAGGTCATCTAATGTCTAATTCCATATGCCTGTCAAAAATTCTCCTTATGTGAACGCAATAGTGGTTAACTGCTGGAAATACATAACAGCTCACTCAAAATACAGTAACAAAAAAAAAAATTTCCCACTCATTCTGAGTGCAGTCTATCTTTCCAGATAGTTTCTGTGTGATTTAGTTCACTCTGCCACAGTGTTCCTGGTCTCCCTTCACCCCGAGTACAACGAGGCTGGATGGGTATTCATTTGCGGAGCTCAAATCATAAAAAATTACGAGTGATACTCAACAGCAGCAGCTCTTTCCAAAACCAGTGGGACGGATACCTGACATAATTTACAGCCCTTGGCGGGGGGGGTCTTGTTTGGAAGTATTTCCTGCTGAAAAACACTGGCAAACTGTATCTATCCGCCCAAAACAAGAACTATTCACTATTTGATGCACTCAGGAGGGAAAACACAACAGGTGATGGCGGTACATCTGTTAAGGACTGACAATCTAACATCATTTCAAAATGAAACCAAAAAAACTACATTTACCATTGCATATTCCATAATGCTGGGCCTGTTAACTCAATGCAGAAAATCAATAACAGATGAATCTGGAGCATCCGAAAACACTGCAGACATTGATTTCAAAAGGATTTGGAGAGAACAAATGTAAGGAGGAGGTGCAGAAGGTGGTGGGAAGACTGCAACACCAGGAGGTCGTGGGCAGAGTCCAGACAGGGCGGGCAGGCCTCGGGTGGAGCGATCCACCTGTCCTGTGGTCCAAGGCAAACAGGAAGGAGAGGAAGGAGCTTGTTGTCGCTGAGGTCACAAGGATTGAACAGGAGGGGCTCAGAGTGAAGTCTGTGGCACGGGGGCAGCAGGGGCGGTGGACAACCTGGGAGGGTGTTGCGAGTCGAGCAATCAGCAGGGCGGATTTTTGGAAACTGCCACAGGCTCGCCTCAGTTTCCTCATCAGGGCAACCTACGACACCCTCCCGAGCCCTCAAAACCTCCAACAATGGTTTGGAACAGAGCACTCTTGTGACCTCTGCGGGACCATCAATGCCTCACTCCAGCATGTCCTGTCAGGCTGCAAAACAGCCCTGACACAGGGCCGGTTCAGATGGCGGCACGACCAAGTGCTCAAGAAGCTGGCAGAGCTGCTGGAGAAAAGCCAAACACCCAAAGTTCATCAGGGACCCAACAGAGGATCCACTTCCTCAGGCAGGGGGAACCCGCAGGGCATACCAAGACGAGGCCACCCTCCAAGCTGTTAACACCAGGAGCGGAGTGGAAGATGGAAGTAGATCTGGGTAGGCAGCTCCAGTTCCCACAGGAAATCTGCAGCACCACTTTGAGACCTGACGCGGTGCTGTGGTCTGCAGCCGCGAAGTCAACCCTGCTGGTTGAGTTGACAGTACCGTGGGAGGAGGGGCTGGAAGCTGCTTACGAGAGGAAGAAAGCAAAGTGCGCGGACCTGGTTAGGGAGTGCAGGGAAGGTGGATGGAGCATGAGGCTTCGTTGGCAGCTCACCATCGCGCCTGCTCCAGGACCTGGGACTGCGGGGAGCCAGACTGAGCAAAGCCACCAAAGAGCTCTCAGAAGAAGCTGAAAGAGCAAGCCATTGGCTCTGGCTGAGGCGACGAGACAAGGCTTGGCGGGTAACACCTAAATAAGTTGAGCTGCAGGGGGTGTCAGGGAGACGTCCCTGAACACGTCCCCCGCCACCACGAGATGTTCTGGGCTAAGGAGCGAAACATCGATGAGCGGTGGTCCCCACCTGACGACCCTGAAGCTAAACTTTTTTTTTTTTTTTTTCTTGGTATGCGGTCAAGCTTAGGCCTGGCTCAGGGAAGGGGAGGTCCCTGCCACGCATAGTCCTTCATGGGCACCGTTGGAGGTGCGACAAGCCAAAGGCCTAGCAGGAAGACCACCTCTCTGTATTGAATAATTTTCATGCTTGAATAAATATCCTTAAATGATTGCTATCATCAAACTTGGGATCCGATCTGACAAACAGTGGGATCCGTTGTGTAATTCATTGTGATTGCACAGTTTGCCGCTAACTCTCATTTGCCGGGGTGTAATTTGAATTTTGCTGTGTGACACAAATTCAAAAGGACGTCAGAACTCATTCATGTTTTTTATGACTCTCGACAAAGACCAGGTGCAAAGACCCACTGAGAGCTACAATATTAGCTGAACAGAAAAGGCAGTGATACAGACAGTAATGACTGTGGAGTGACACCTACACAGCTCACAAAAAACAGAGTAACGTGCCTATGAAAACCAGTAGGAGACCATTTATAATCTAAAATGAGATATCCACTATTTGGCGCCTATTTTTTTTTTTCAAAATGATTGACTGTACAATATAATATTTTTGAAAGGCTAATGGATATTTTACGTCCTTGGAGGAGAAAGTTAGATTAGCATTGGATCCTCTATATTATTGACTAACTAACTTTAGATAATGGCCCTTGCCCAAAAATAGATACATTTTGGAAATGCGGTCTTCAAATATTGGCAGTCAGTGTATTGCAAATAGTCATTCTGAAATCCAAGATGTCATTAATCACTGCAGGGCTCCTTCACTCCAGGCCATGGGTCATTAGATATTTATGAGCCAAATTATACCTAAACTGCTTAGCTAAGTCAGATGATACCAGTAACACAGACGCACGGGCTTGCAGGATACAGTTTTACAGCAATTATCTTTTCTGCAGACAATCCGCATACTGATGACTGTTATTTGAACTCTTTGCCAATTACAATCCCTGTAGCTGTGACAGAAGGTTGTGAATTTCCCGGGGCTGACCCGAAAACACTTGTATTTCCTTGTAGAAATAGGAGAGTGTTTCCTAAATGATGAGCCGTCTCCGCCTGCCTCTTCCCTTCACGTTGCTGTGATTAACTGCTGGGGGCCCGATGACACCTCTCCCAGTTAGGGAAGCCCTTCAGCCCTGTGCCTTGAGAGGAGCCCATTTCTGTGAGAAATTCCTCTTCTTGCTGCTGTCAGACAATATACTCCACCATTTGGAAGACAGAACATCCTTGCCAGTACACACACATGCACACAAACACACACACACACACACACACACACACACACACACACCACTGAACATGCAACACATTTTTATGCCTTTGTACATCTGAGTGTATGTGCATTTCTTCCTGTCTTTCTGTTTAAGCCTTTCTTGGTGCGTGCGTGCGTGCGTGCGTGCGTGCGTGCGTGATTGTGTGTGTGTGCATGCAATGCATGGGTTTTTGTTGTGTGTGCAAAAGTAAGGCATCTCACTCCCTCCTTTCACTGTTTTTGTTTTCTGGAAAAAGCAAGGAATGGAAAAATGTTTTAACTTTATAACTCCAGTGCGTGCGTGCGTGCGTGCGTGCGTGCGTGTGTTTGTAGTGCGCCTCCATGCACGTGTCATTTTGTCCATGCATCTTGTATTCATTTACTTATTTAGGGTAGACACGTTTCTTTGCGCGTGTTTGTGTGTGTTTGCGTGTGCGCGCGTGCATCTTCGCAAGTGCTCGTGCGCGTTCGGGAGCGACGAGGCGCTTGCTGATTGGTGAAGGTCGCAGCTTCATTAGACTCTCATGATAACGTTTCTTCCTGATGAGTTTTTCCTCTAATTGGTTAACATGGACTGAAGGAGAAAGATCAGCAGCACACCGCCCCCTAGTGGACAGAGAGCTGATAATCTGACCACAGAGGAAGAAAACAGAAAAACACTTGTGCATGTGCATGAGGTATGTGCATGTTGAAATGCCTCTTTGTGATGTTGAGATGAAATGCCATATCTATCTATCTATCTATCTATCTATCTATCCAACATTACACAAAACACAGTCCTACTCTGACTGCATCCACATGTTATGAGATATAACTAGAGGAAAAAACAATTACCTATTTGGACATTTCACATGGATGCCATTCAAAGTAACATCATGAGCTTGGGGAGTCAGAGAAAACGTTGTTACATGAGTTTTTCAGTTATGACTCAGTAATAAACTTTAACCTTTTTAGCATAGTGGAAGAAGCAAGTTTTATTTAAATGCTATCCTACTTTTTCACATATGTGATGTGCTTTTTTCATCCTCCTCATTCTCATGAGGAAACTGGCAAGTGCTTTTTAAAAGCATGAAGCAGCCAAATCCACACCACTTTTATTTTTGTTCATTATTCCCGGTTTGACTCTCTGACATAGTAGCATGTAAAATCTAAGCTGATTTTGCAGATGACTTGCTGCAGTTGCAATAGAAAAAGGAAAGACTCATGTTTTGAGTGGTTCTACTCACTATGTTGTCTGCAGTTTTCTTTTTTAATGTGGAGTTCATCAAATTGAGATCAAGTTCATGGGGAAGCCTTAAAATGATGTATCACAGTTCCTGTGACTTCCACAGGGCAGGAGATGTTTGGAGGTCAAAAAGTGGGTGAGTAGAGAGGAGTTTTTCCATCCTGACAATGAGAGGGTCAAGTGCAGGGTGGAGGTGCCCACATCCAGACCCAAAATGCCAAACAGGCTTATTGCCTCTGTGTGTAAGGAGAGTGGATCGTACCTGCATGTGAGTGACGTCTTTCCTGTTGTTTAGCACATTAAGTCCTGAAGGTCTGTAAGTTGGACACAACAAAGTAACCTGATTATGTCAGGACTGCTCTCCTCTGTGAGGATCATGATAAACACGAAGATGGGTTGGATGACAGCACTGTTTACGCAAAAGTGGAGGCACCACAAAAGGCCAAAGGTAGCTATAGCCTACACTTATCTAATAAATAGATATTTTCATGTTCCAGTAAGTGCAAAAAAAAAAAAAAAAAAAAAAAAAAAAAAACACCCTTTGTGAATGGAAACCTGACGCTTGGCACTCCAAGCTCACCATCCTCCCTCTGTCTTTCACCAGGGACTGCTGCAGCACAAACACAGATGCCAGGCACAAAGCCCAAGGCCAAGAGAGTGGTGAGTCACAATCATGCCAACATGTGTGAATGAAGGCTAATTTAACATTCATTCAGCGGAACACGGTTTCATTTGACGTCACCGGCCTTAATCACAGGCTAATAGCCATTTACAGTAGGTAACTGTTTTTATGTTCGCCATCTCTGCCTCCAGGTACCAACCACGCAGCTGACTGATGGATACAAGGCAGGCTGTCTCAGCGAGCGACGTGAGATCATTCACACATTATTAGTCATTCTCCGCTTTACCGTTTGCACTGGAGGTATCTGAATCATAGGCTATTGTGTGCTGTATAGTGGTTTATCATATACCCACATGATAAGATAAGATAAGATAAGATAAGATAAGATTTATTATTTATTTGAAGAATGTTAGGAATACATTTAGAGCTGCACCCCAGTGTCCAACATGTACATTCATTACAAACAAGATAAAATAAAATAAAATTAGTTTAGATTACATTCAATTAGATTAGATTATTGAGAGGTTAGATTGCTGCTGCAGCAAAAGTAATAGGATATACTATAAATATAAGCACACATATATATAAATATATAGAATATGAAATAAATGATTGTTTATTTATAAATTTATATAAAAAATGTTCCTTATGCTGACTATATAAACACATCTTAAGCAGATTGTATTACATTTGTAAACTGGATTACACTTATTCTCACCAGAAGACACAACTGCTTAATCACATATGGATTAGAAATAAATTCTATGTATGTTAATGCCTTTTTTTTTTTAATAAACATAACATGATGGAGCAGGTAATCGAACATAAAATAACAGCATTTATGAAAAAGTGAAACCGGTTTCCACGTGGTTTTATTCCGAGATCTGTATTTATACTGAATTTGAAATAATTGCAAATGTTTAAGATAATGGACATGAATAGAGTCCGAGTCCGATCTCTTGCCACTGAATCAGCATCTCAAAAGCAGCAGAGCAGCTATCACATGATGCTGAGGCTTTGCCCCTTGTCAGCTCTGTGTACGGGAATCGAGACGATAAAATGGTTAACAGTTAATTTTGAGTAATAATCCCACGCCTGTGATCTGAATGGGTTTGGCAAACAGACAGGACCCCCATGTTCTCTTCCACCCCTCCTCTCCACCACCTACGGGAAGCCTGCATGTGGGATGTACTGTACGAGAACACCGGGAGCAGGCGTGTGTTTGATTTCACAGTCGCAGGCATGAAAGGGAAAGCGCCTAGTGAGTCAGCCTGATAGTGGAATTTAATATGAGTGGGCTTCAGCGGCGCTACAGTGGGAACTAAATGGGTAGCTGGGATAACTCTGGCTCTCCTGGAAAGGCCTCAGGCTCTGTTTTTTTTTTTTTTTTTTACACTGGAGGAGACAGTCTGGGTTACAGAATAGATTTATTGATTTATGTTCAGTGAGTGAAATGTAGCCTCCGCTCAGTCTGGACAATGCTATTAAGGTTTGGAATCTGAAATATGTTTCAGCGAAGGGAAATTTAGATTCATGTCAGTGTTTGGGACTGTCATCAGTTCAGAGGGGCCCGGCTGAAACGACGTCAAAATAAATCAATGAGAGCAGATAAGAGAGAGAGAATACTACAATCGTATGTGATGATATTACAGTATGCTGATATTCCAAGTGGATCAAATGTGAGGCTGTAGCATGGAGTGGATACAATGCCCTCCCACACACACAGGGTTAAATACACACAAAAACACCCAAACTGGGGGTTCAAGATTTTAAAAATCTAATTTTCATTTAGTCCAGACAACAGAAATAATTAAAAGATGCATGCATTTTGCTTTCCTTATGAGGAATAAAAAATCCTAGTGTATATCCTTTGTTTTGAATTATATTGCCTCAGATGAAGAGTCATTGCTAATGCTGAAGGGAAATGCAAATTTGGGGAGCACTAAGCACTCAGTAGGACTTCTTCAGTTCATCCATTCATAACAGTATGTGTTCATATTAAATATGCCAATGCCACTGCAATATTGTTTTTATTTGAAGGCAAAATTAAACTGCATTGCATGGGTAGAGACACTAGATGGGAGTGTTCATCTGTGTTTTGAGTGTCCTCATGAGAAGGCAGTCCTCCCTGCAGAGTTACTGGTTGTGTTCAAATCTCTTTCTCTTCCAGGGAAAAGCCTCAGGAGTGAGCAGGAAACCATCTGACATCATCAGAAATGTTGCTGCTTTTGGCCTCTTCCTTTGCATGAACTGCCATGAAAGCAGCCTGCACAAATCTCTCAGTATCCTTACCCCATAGCGATGCTCATTTCATGTTTATGCCTCCTTTAGAAGAACTTTGTCAGCATGTAGAGGAGAAGAAACACCAGATGACAGGGACAGAAGTACAAATGCCACTGCTGAGCGAAAAGTTGGTTATTTTTCAACAATGACGTTAACTAATGCTTTGCTCATCCGTGGCATTTCCACTGATTTTTGTGTTTTTATTTTTGTATGGAAATGTCTGTTATGCATCTGCCTTGTTTTTTTTTTTTTTTTTTTTTTTTGAAGATAGGCTATATAATCTGTAATGTTTTCTGTTAATTTTGCGTGATATAACACAGTTATGATTCAACATACTGTATAACCAACCTTGAAAGTGTTTACGTTTGCCTTTCTAAACAGCTATCACCAGATAGGAAAAATACTCGAATTCATGAATATGAATATAGAAAGGTTAACAAAAAAAAGTACTAGGCACAGTGATTGACATTTGATCCCTGGGATGATCAGAGAGCAAACATGAAAGCGAGTATGCCTCACCAAAAATGAAATCAAAATTCATATTGAATCAAAATTTCAAAATAAAATTAAATATAAAAAGCACAGATCGGTAAGTTAAATCAGTTTCATTTACCTGCTAGTCTTTTCTGTTCTGTTCTCTGCATAGCGTAATATTTCCATGATGCAAGCCTGTGCACAAAAATAAAATCCTGGTTCTATTATTTTCCTACAAAGTCGAAGAGAAAATTTGATAACTGATCACTTTTTGAAGATATCATTAATGATGCTGTCTCTCTCTCTCACCCTCTGCAGCATAATGAGACCATGCAGTGCTGTATTTGTCAGAGAGTGGAGCCCCAAACTGCCACCTGGACACAGTGGGAAACACCAATCTCCTCTCCACCACAGGGATTTTACCCCAGGAGCAAGTAAACCAGCTACACACTAGATCTATAATAGCACAGTAAAATAAATACCAATCTGCTCTTCTTCACACATGTAACTTTAGCACTGGAGCAGCTGAAACTCAAAACTCCTGACTGTGGGAGTTTGTCAGACTCCAAACCAGTTTTGTTTGAGGTCATAACACGAGTCCAGGTATGAAGCCAACGTGGAGAACATTACAGCACATTTCACCGGGTGGCCGTCTGAATGATGTCTTTGTTTCCTCCCCAGATCTGCTACAAAGGCTGCAGTGGGACACCCTTTCATGGCTTGTGAAATGAAGGCTGTATATTATCCTCCAGCAGAGATGACTGATAATGCCATTAAACTTCAGTGCAGTCAGCAAAACTTTTACTTTGTTTCAACTTGGTGACAGGTAAAGAAAAGAAAGCTCTTTAATGTAAGATAATTGGGCAAAGAGTAATAGAAGACAGGAAGGAAAAACAGAAAATTACAATGACAATGAAAAGATGAATATGTTTGAGGGTATATTTGAAAATGTGAAACAAAGTGTTCTACAAAGTGATAAGCAAAGTATATACATGTCATATGTGAGAGGAATATGAGATTATGAAGAAAAACAATATGCCTGAATAACGTATACAATATGTACCAAATGTCCATATTAACAGGTCGGCAGAGGGTTATACATGTAGGGAACTCGTGGATAGATGGAGCATGTGCTGTTGTCACATGAAAACTCCAACTGTGGTGATTTTCACCTTCTTCCATTTCATTTGAAACATTACATGGTCTTCCATAGGGTGAGAAAACTCTATGAACCCTGTTGCTTATGAATCCCTTTCAAACATGTGCAATAAACAAACAAACAAAAAAAAAAAATGCACCAGCATTAAGTTGATTGTAAGGCTGCTTTTCTTATCTCCAGACATTAGGAGATTAAGATTTTCAATTGGTAGCACTAAAACTGCATAGAAAACTGTCAAGAAATGGGTGCCAACTCACATGCAGAGTGTGCAAACATGGGTACAGATCAGAAACTGTGCATGCAAAGTGATACTGTCGGGAGAGAGTACGACCCAAATACCGAGAGTAACAGTTTTTAATTCAAACTAACTCAGACCAACAGGTTAGTAGGAAAGGAGAGCAGAACATCACCCAGTGGTCAAACAGGAGAAACACAGGCAGGGAGTGGGAATGAGATGCTTGTGGGCCTGTTCCTTTATTCTTGCCGCTCTACTTGGCAAAGACCGGGTGGGCGTGGCTTTCCACACCATCTATATTCGGCTCACGCAGGGCCGGCCCAAGCCTTTATGGGGCCCTAAGCGGAATTTGATCGGGAGGTCCCCCACTACCACAGCACCGCCAGTACTCTTGACTATTGTCAGTGTTTGACCATTTGCACACCTGCTGTAAATCTAACACACCCATTATCAATTTTATTAGCTGTAGCTGTGTTACATCATACTAGTTTAACCTGGCATTTTTCTACTCTTCAGTGGTTTTTAATCTTACGAGGCACCAAATTCACAGAATGGTCTGGTGTTAATTTGCACTATAATATTAAAAGTGACATAGTACTATATGGCATACTGAACGTGGTGTACTGAAAAGTAACAAAATAAACCACAAGACAATGCATCAACTGTAAACAAGTAAACCACTTTAATTGCTTTTGGTTTTGCAATGTGCTGAACACTAACCCCCCCGTTACTTAGGCTAAGTACAAGTAGCAATACTGTAATGGAAACACACTAATGAAATTTAAACCCTGCATTCATAATTTTACGAGTCACTGTGACGAATGGTTAAGTTATTGATGTTTAACCTGTGAGAAGTATTTTCATATTGTAGCTCTCACTGCTGTGTATACTGTTGGCTAATTCACACTTTAACAGTGCATCAGATTTGATGTTTTTGTATGTAAAAGCTTATTTTGCAGATAACTAGTAACCTCAGTTGTCAGATAAATTTAGTGCTGTAAAAGTATAAAGTCAAACAAAATAGTGTTACTCAAATTGCCAGCGCCTCAAAATCATACTTAAGACATGTACTAGAGTAAATGTACATAGTTACTTTCCACCGTTGGGTACCTTTTCAACCTGGATACTGGTTCTCCTTTCAATAAAGCCTCCTGCATGAGAACTATTAGAGGTGGCATGACTCAGATTTGAATATGAAGACTGAAGTTATACAGAATGAATGAGAAAGATGACAGTGCTGTTTTGTGAAACTGTGCTACAGTATTCTGCAGCATGTCTGACTCACTGATCTGACACACACACACACACACACCACAAAGGTCTGGTATAATGGCAAATGATTGATTGCACAAAAGCAACGTGGTTTGCAAAGCGCGGTTTCACAATAGCCTGTGCAATTCACCGAACATTTGTGTGGTAAATGAATCCCCAGTTTAAATCATGTTGATAACCTGAATATGCTGTTAGTGTAGATGACTCATATTTCAACAGTCTGCACTGAGGTCAAAAAGGGAACTTCGCTCACTATAGTGCTGGAAATAAGTGACAGCTGCACTGTTGGAACCACTAACCCAAGTACTTCGAACAAGTTTCCCTGATTGATTTCCCAGGTAAACTTCAACTGATTACACTCTGCAGGAGGCTGACTCAGTCTTGCTAATTGCATGGTTTTGTTTGCGTGACGTTAGCAGGCTCTTAATTGGAGCAGTTTACGCCGGTGCTGTACGTTAGTGTTGGTTTATACAAACTGTGGGCCATGTTCTCAGGGGCAACAGCAGTCTTCTCCCTCAGTGGGTGAGTAATTATAAGATAGGGACAATTATAAGGGACAGTGAAAGACCTATGATTAAAGTGTAGGCTGGCAAGGTTGGTAATTACTACTGTGGAGCACTCAGATCTACAGAGGAGGTGCCTTTTATTGTATTATTGTCTCATGTTATGTGAACAATGCACAATGCACTGTAGTCAGACAAACTCATCAGCAAGTCAGTAGTTTTACCAGTTTGTTTCTAGAGTACTTTTACCAATTTGTGCAGTGTTGGTTAATTTGTTGAAAGAGGATAACAGGCGGTAAATGCAGTTTAAAATGTATTCATCCTTTTTCTTAACCCACTCATCTCCACTTTGGGTCACAGCATCACACCCTGGAGAGGTCACCACTCCTCCTGACAGCCAATCATATTCATACCTGTGGGAAATTGCAATTTAATAACGCAAATTACCTGGAGCAGCTGGAGGAAATGAAAAAAAAATCATGCTAGAAAATCATGCCAGAAAAGGGTTTTGGCACATCACTGATGTTCCAACAGTTGAAAATTTTGTGATTTTAGTATGCAACTGACGCATTTCTGAGCGTTTTGGCACATCACTGAAAATATTACTCCGCCTATATCTTATTGCCCGGGTCTGTGTGGTTTCCATGGCAACATGAAACGTTTCACTGAAACCCGCATCAAAAGCCGCTGTCAACTTAGAATGCCCCCTCAGCCGTTGTAAAATCACTGTAACCCACGGTAACTCACGGCTTCAAGGGGCTAATTGCTTTTATAAAACGGTTACCCTACATATAAAATAAACGCACAAGGAAAAAATCGATAATTTATTGGTAATAATGCAACAATAAATTTGAGAACTATTCATTCTTCCACCAAGCAAGATAGAGTGGACAGAATGGTTGCCAAGCAACACAGACACTGAGATTGGTTGTCATCTAGCGCCATCATCATGTCACATCAGGCTATTTGGGCTCGTTAATGTTGAATTGGATATTTCCATTAATAGTGCAATTGTTAAAATAGTGTTAAATTATGTTTGGACTCCTCTTTGTGTAGGAGAGGAACACAGAAATGAGAGATCATTAAAGAAAATTTGATAATTAAAAGTATTGTATGCACATTTCATTTTTGGTTCTTAACCCTTCAAATAAATAAATAAATAAATAAATAATAAAACACAAATAACATTGAGACAGTGAGGCAGAACTAATGTTCTAGAAGCAAAGGTTTCTGGGGAGACCTTTAAAAAATGCATGCAGAGACAACCAACAGAAGCAGACGTTTATTTTGTTTTATAAGTTAAGTTTTATCAGGGGCGTGTGGTCCATTAAGGGCACTGGGGCACCGCTCCTCTTGCAATTCCAACCGTAAAATGCATAATTTAATTAAAAATCGTTTTTGTTGTTGTGTTGTATGTGTGTATACATTTCTGTTGTTACTCTCAGATAAATCATATGTAATCACAGAAACATCTAATAACTAATACAAAAGCGCTGCTGACAATCTTTCTGTGTGTCGAAGGGCGTACTTCTCTCCGACCGACGGTGTGTATGGAATACGTTGGCTTTTCTGGTAGCCCCTGATTGGCTGACACCATACGCCGAAAATAACTGGATCTTTTGGGCGGTGAATTTTCCGCCCAGGAAATGTTGCCACATTTGGCGATTTTCTGCTTAATTCGGTGGCGTTACAGTGGATTGTGTCGCTAAACATGAGCTTGGGTGGGTTGAAAAAATGTTGGCCTAGTTCAGGTTACAGACGTTTTAATAAGGCTATTATTATTTCAGTGTTTGGTCATATTCTTTTCCGGTAATAATTCAAGTTTTTTAATCAACCTGGCAACCCTGCTCAAGTGTGCCGTCTGCCTTCTAGCTGGTCAAACGGATAGCAACAATGGCTAACGTTAAAATAGATGTACACTTTGCTGAAAACAGTATTGATTCACTACTCTGAAAGATCAATCCTTTTGCATCAAATACTACTGGATATCTGAGGAAGCCATTGCAAAGTATGAGGAATCAGTAGCAACAAATGTCCCAGCTGTGAAAGGTACACTGAAAGTTCCCCAAGTGACATCTGAAGAGGCAGCTGTAACTCAGTGGAGGGAACTAAATCTTTCTGTGCAAGACGTGGTATCTGCAAGTGCTATGATCCAGCTGCAGTAGATTTCCACAACCAAACAGAAAACCTCCCCTCAACGTCTGCCGACTGTCAGCAGGATCTGAAAGGCAAGTTGGTCAGATACGAAGATAAGCCTTTTGTTGGACATGTCATCCAGGTGGTTGGTGAAGAAGTGGATGTGAGCTGCATGCAACAGCTAGATGGGAAGAATGTATTCACCTGGCCTCATCCACAAGACCTCCTATTAAGGATGGGCAGATCGATCCAAATATCGGTACTATCGATAGTAGGTCGATTGTAGCGCAGTGGGATCGATGCTAGTTTCAGTTTCTCTGTTGTTTGCACACACAGTAGAACTGTGTGTGCAAACAACGTGCTGCTGTTGTAAATACGTATATCAGTGGCGAGCGGTGACGTTTTTGTGTAGTCATGCTATGATACCAATGTCATGCGAGCGCCCGCGAGGGCACAAGCTCGACAAATTTTGGACATTTATTTATTAATAAAAAACGCATAATATGGTTTTTAACTACTATATCAACTCGACAACTCGATTTTGATAGACACGTGTGCGCATTTTGCCCCAATGTTACCAACAACAATGTGTTGGAATTTACAGTGTAAATGAAAGCGGAAATTATTAGAACGGACGGATGATGCAGTAATAACCAGTTACAGAGTCAAGCAAATGACACATGAACATGCTCACAATGTTACCAACAAAATGTTGGAATTTACCATGAGATCGGAACTATTCGGACGTGCTACGGGGTGATGCAAACACAGTAGTCCAGTCATTTTATGTAAAAACCTAGGACAAATTGCAAGAGAAGCAAACTCAACTGATTTTGTATCCTCAGTTTGTCCTGAGTGAGGGAAAAAAAAGTCCCAAGAAATCCCATTGGTGGAAAGTTTTGAAAATTACCTATTTATGACCACATATTACCAAAAAACACTGTTTTTAACACACAGGGGAAAGGGGTTCAAAATTTTACTTTCAGATATGACTATAAAAATTCACAAGTTGATTACACACACAAAGATAAGAAAAAAAGTCAATTACAATTACAAATAAGGAATATAAGGAATAAATGCCAGAGCCGATATTAAAACAGTGAATTAAAAGGTTACTATATATATCATAACCTTTTAATTCACTGATTAAATGTCTCTTCTATCATTTCTTCCTTATATTCCAATTAGCACCAAATCAGATAATGTGTGATATGCATGTGTAAACAGAATAATTCAAAGAACTTGTAATTGACTTTTTTTTCTTGTCTTTGTGTTTGTAATCAACCTGTGAATTTTATAGTCATATCTGAAAGTAAAATTTTGAACCCCTTTCCCTTGTGTGGTAAAAACAGTGTTTTTTTGGTATTATATGGTCATATAGAGGTGATTTTCAAAACTTTCCACCAATGGGATTTCTTGGGACTTTTTTTTCCCTCACTCAGGACAAACTGAGGATACAAAATCAGTTGAATTTGCTTCTCTTGCAATTTGTCCTGGGTTGACCCCAATTTTGGCCTAAAATTACTGGACTACACAGCAATGTGACCAGCTAGCCTACATGGTCAATGAAGTGACACACAAACATGCCCAGTTGCCCATCAGGCTAAGCACCAAAGTGATAAACGTCAGAGAACACCTCTTTTTCATAACACCTGCAACAGCCTAAATCAATGAAACATGCCGGGTTACTCAATTTAAGTTGTATTTTCACCCATTTTGATTGGCACGATGCAGATGAGAGAACAAACTAATGTTAACGTTCCCGTACTAGCTAGCCAGCTAACGTCGTTAACGGTAGCTAGCTGTCAAGTGAATGACTTGCAGTTTCCGCTGAACATTTCAAGTGAGCTGCTACGTAGCTACTCGTGTTGCTCATGCGTCTTCTGAAAAGCTGATTCGCAGACAGCTTATTTTCCATTCAAAACGCCCACGTACAGGAAACACCGGCTACAAAACTACTGTAAATACTCGGTATTACACAGCGCATGGGCGTCAAGCTGTCAACTTCCCAGCATTTCTCTAGCAGAATGAGATAGATACGTGTATAAAGGCAGCGGTTTGCAACCAAAATGATAGAAATAAGGTTTATTATAAAAGGACACACTAGGAGACGAACATATTAAAGATTTTAATTGAAGGGCTTGGGCATGCGCTGCATACTTTCCCTCCCGCCACTGCTGCTGCTGTCAGTGTTGTGACTCGTGTCACGTGAACTCATCACGTGCACGTGCAGCTGTGCACATCCTGACAACCAGCGCCAAACGCACGACACGTTACAATGGTTGTACAAATTTTAAGACATTCATTGTTCAAATAATTGTGTGCACTTTGTTTAAAAAAAAGGAAGAAGTGCAATCAAAGGGACAAATTGTTGGTCTCCACAAGTATTTGTGTGCACTCTGTTTATTTAAAAAAAAAAAAACAACTTGTTTGACTGGGACATTAAAATGCGTTTTGTCAGCGTTAGCTAACGTTAACTAGCACGTTAGCGTTAGCTTGGTAGTGTTGGTCGTGTTGCTAGGGACACCAACATTAGCTAACGTTAGCTAAAGCTAACAGTAGGATTCAAGGATTCAAGGAACCTTGAATCCTTGAATCCTTGAATCCAGTAGCGTCCCTAAAAATGCCGGCTATTTTGTCGCTCTCTGTTGACACCACATCCCGCCGTGAGTATTGTTGCGTCTCAGCTGGGACTTTTACCTGTGAATCACGACTTCAAAGTCACGAGTCATGACTTCAAACTGTTCCAGGCAGAACCGACAAACATTCTTGTTACAACCGGCGATGGCAGAACGTGCTGTGGGCAACATGTCGACGTCATTAACTGATGTCGACGGGTCGACCTCTGCGTTAATGCCCTCGTAGTGAGTCTGAGTGGTCGTGGTGTAGTGAGTTGGTCTGTTTTCAGTAGTTTTACATAGCGAAATACGACTGATAGAAGCTCATTAGTTTCCGTTATGGGTAAGTATCAAGACTCCTGCTGGTATTAAACGATCATTACTAGTTATAGCCTGATACGTGATAGCAAACTTTACAGTGTTGTGATGTGAACACAGTGTTAGATAACGCCTGCTAACGTTCATATATATGCATATATGTATCTACAAGCTAACCCTGGTCACTGACCAACACACCTGCCCAGTCCTCCACTGGTTCTCCTCGCAGCACAGCTGAATCTCTCTCTGACCGTCATTTCTTCTGACCCTGGTCTGTTCCTGGTCTCTTTGACGCCTAACAGGCTCGTAATTATAAGGCTGTGGTCCGTCATATTGATATGAATACATATTGATCGCCTCTTCAGTGTCACAACTGGCATTAAGATCCATTATTTTCCTATTGTTCAAATTGACCACACTCCCTCCCACTACGTCACTTCCAGTTTAGCTTTTTCAGATGCGGAAGTAAAATTCTCTCACAAAAACAACTCCAGAGGTCACTGTAATACACACACACACACACACACACATGCACACACATATCTATATCTGTATCTCTATATACATATCTATATAGATATAGATATGTATGTATATATAGTGAACTGCTGAGTCACTTCACACCTGCGAGGTTTTTACGTAAGTGTTACATACACACACACACACACACACACACACACACACACATATATATGTGTAAAATCCAGGGATTTTTGTGTCGGGGTGGGGGTTCTAGAAGTGTCTCAAGCTCAAAGAGGCACTCGCTTCCAACTCAGACCAGATGAAGTTCACTGCCGACACAGACAGCACACGCGTTCTCGGGGAAAACTTCACAATTGTTTTGAAAGCCTTACTCAATTGCAAGGATGTTTTGCTGGCCTTGCGCTCGTCAGAAGGTGCGGAGCCCCTTAGGGCTAAAATTCAAAATGCTGTCAAAAATTCAGTTTTTGAGATACAGTTCTGAGATTTGACACACATCATCTGCCATGACTCCAAAATTTTGTCAATTTTTTCATGAACATTGAAGATTTATTTACCAAGAATTTGCAAGTGTATGTTTATAATACCGTTTACAGTCAAACATTTTGATGCACCATAGGCTCAGTTTTTGATAAATCAAAAATCTGTGTGGATCGTTTGTGTAGGACAGTCTGAAGATGCTCTGTAGCAAGTTTGGTGACATTTGAGTAAAAATTGTGGGAGGAGATAGGTTTAATACGTTTTACAGTTTTTGAAAAAAATAGATTGATGGATTTCATAATTTGCAATAGGTTTAAGTGTACAAAAGTTTCTTCAGTATTGGGGCTACATTTTGGTGAAAGTTGCGAAGCTGTAGCACATATGGTTGATTTGTTATGAATTTTCAAAGTTTTGAACTTTAAAGGCTTGCTGTAGCGCCACCATCAGGACTATTGTGTTTGCATCTCTAGGTAATCTGGCATGGGACTGGACCTTTGAGCAAAATTTTGTGATTTTTCGCGCATGGGAAGTAGGACTTCCTCGGAAGACAGAAAGAAGGAGAAGAACACGCAGGAATGCAAGAGGGTCCTGGCAGCCTAATAAACGATGAATGATTGCTCCTGATTCGATTGCTCTCTCCTGGCTGCTGCCGCTCTCCTCTCGATTGCTTCTGTCTGTCCGGAGAGTTTTGAACATGGCGGCTACACCAGCAACAAATCCGTCACAGCTGCTCCCGCTGGGTTTGTACACCACGAATTTTTATTTTTGTGGCCTTTAAATAACTAATTATTAGTTAACTAATAAAGCTCAGTGTGTATGTTCAGGGCTTTAACAAAAGGAGAACGGCGTTAGCCATGTTTTGCTAGCTAACGTTGGCTAGCATCACGCTGGCACGGTGGCAGACATCGCATCTTAACATGGAATAAAACGTTGTGTTTTAGCTGGAAATGATAATAAACTCAATATCAGTGAAGCCAGATTAATTGTACTTATACCGTTCAACTGTATTTATTCTTGCCAGCTTTTGCAATTCAGCTCAAATTTAGCAAAACATCCGGTTCAAGCGTGAGAAAGTGAAACCCGTTAGCTAGCGATGATTGTGAGAGATGTTTATTTTAACATTATTATTATTATTATTATTTTATTCTTTCAGAGCTTGTGGACAAATGTATCGGCTCCCGAATCCACATCGTGATGAAGACCGACAAAGAGATAGTTGGCACCTTGCTGGGTTTCGACGACTTTGTCAGTATCCTTCCCAGATTATGGTTTAATTTGCAGATGATGGCAGATTATGCGGTTTGCTGTTCCTTAAAGATGAGCTGTTTTCACTCTTTGCCCCTGAACTCGTCCTTAACTTGTGTTTTTTAAGATATGGTCCTTGAGGATGTGACAGAATTGTAAGTACACCATTTTTATTTATTTTTATTTTTTTATTATTATTATTATTATTATTATTATTATTATTTCCCAAGCCATTTATACATCTTTGGGTCTGTTTAATTGACGTTTTTTTTTTTTTTTTTCTTTTACCTGTGCTGCAGTGAAATCACGCCAGAGGGAAGGAGGATAACCAAACTGGACCAGATCCTGCTTAATGGCAATAACATCACCATGGTAAGCAAATGTACCACATTTCCAGTTCTATCTCCTCTTAAACTTATTTTTGCACTCCTTACCTCTCTGTTATATCTGTGTTTTAATTCAACCATTGACTCACTGGTTTTCTGCAGCTCATCCCTGGAGGAGAAGGACCTGAAGTATGACTCTTCAGTTGTGTATACATGTCTGTTCCTTAGTTGATTTTTTTTTATATAAATTTGTTTTTCTTTTGTTGTTTGAGGGGAAAAAAATGCTTTTGTAACAAGCTTACCAGTTGAGCGTTTGCGTAAAGCTAAAGTTTTGAATCTTGTGTGACACGGGAGCAGTTTGTGTTAATAAATAATTGAATTGCAGTGAATTGCAGTTACTGGAAGAGGCTGGTGTATTTCTTTCTTCCATCATTTGGTTTTGCTGGGGTTTTTTGTACTGGAACAACAAGAAAAGTGTAATCAGCAGCTGGTAAATTTGAAAGTTTCCGTGCTTTAAGTTATGTAAATTTACAGTTCGATAAAGGTTTTGGAAAGGTGACCAAAGGAACATTAACACTGCTTAACACTGACTGACCAAAATAAAACAGCAGGTGGAGCCACACACCTGCCAAACAGTCCACACATCAAAAACACAGCAATGACCAAACCTGGATCAAGTTCATACTGAGGATGTTTTATTTAATTTGAACAAGCAAAACTTAAAGACGAAACTTGATTCATGGTTGATTTACATGCGTATTCAACATGACTTTAATAGAAAAAAAAAGGTTGAATGATACTGAGTGAACCAGATAGGAAAGAAATCTGTCAGGGGGAGCAAAGGTGGGTAAATCTGTCCTTGTGTCTCCAGCAGATGAGCGTTCTCTCCAGCTTTAGTACATTGACGGCTTCTCCTCGCCTTTGGGATTGGTCACTTTTTCAAGATTCTTGCTGATGATATCGTAAAGTTCAGCCTAGTGTGAACAGATAAGAACAAAAAATCTGCATAAACATTGTTGTCTGAGATGGTTTAGTTAAATTTCTAATGCCGGTCGGCTCACTTACATAGAAACCGCGGATGTCGAGGACAATCACTCTGATCTCAGCGTAGATTGCCTCATCCTTCTCATGGACAAGAGAGCGGTAGTCCATCTGGGGAGGAAGATGGCGCCAGTGGCAGTTTATATTAGAAATATCTTTGTAAGAGTGATTCATTACAGGCCTCAGACATCAGGAAGACTTACCACATGAGTCTCTTTGGAGGCTTTGGCAACAGCATCTCCCCTCTCTGAGAAATACCTGTGCAGTTCAACAGATGTTTTCATGAGTCCACATGCACACAAGAAACTTAAACTACGTGACATTTACCCGGATTTGGCCAGTTCCTACTTGTTAATGTTGGTCTGAAAGCCATCCACTTTGGTCTTCACTGCGGTGATCCTCTCCAAGATTTTCTCCTGCGGTAAAAACAAATCAATTTTTAACTCCCGTACACATGTGGAACATCAGGCATCAACTGTGTGCTGCTTGATATAGCAGATGTGTTTTCTTCTCAAATGTAATTTACCTGGATTGCAACCCCAAAGTCGTTGCCATCTTCTATTTTGGGGATTAGGTGTTGAATCCAGCAGGAAACCTAAAGTGGCACAACAGTACAGAGTCTGTCAGATGATGAGAGAAATTTCTTTCAATTTCATCCACTCACTGTTTTAGAGTTCATATTGTTCCTAAAACTCCCCTTGAACTCTGATTTCCCTTTAAATACCTCACTTTAAGCAACTTTTAAGTTAGAAAAGAGACATTTTTGTCATTATGTACAACAATGTCACTTACATATTCTGTATCTACTGGTTCCAACACTTAATTGAGGCTACTTCACACTGACACTGAGTGAAACTGTTTGAGATGCACTATTACATCAAACAGGAAAATGACTAGAGGCCTTGTGCATCATTTTATCCGCATTTCTTCCTAATTCACCAGGACATATTTGGTATCTTTGGAAACATTAGGATCTCCACTAGAATTTAAGATAAAGTTCTGCAGGTTTGAAACTTGGTCGCACACATTTGTAATGAATTACTTACAGTGATGATGGCCTCTCTGAGTCCAACGATCTCTGGTTTCACCCTGTCCAGCAGCGTCATGATCTTCTCGTTCCCCTTGATGAAGCCGCATTTTGGGGCTGCAGGAGAATTCAGTTTGTCAAGTCGGTTTTTCCTCCATCACACCTCACACTGCCCTCCATTAACTGCAGGATAACTGCAAACACACTTTACCTTTCTTCTTTTTCTTCTCATCGTCTTCATTCTTGTCGGTTTCCATATCCTGCCGGGACACCGGTCAAATGAGAATACATAACAATTATATGTCAAATTAATGTGTGTCACTTGTTGCAGGCAGGTATTTTATAGATGCATTTTATCCCTTATGCTTAAGGACAGCCAGCCACATAGCACACTTGAGCCATCTCAAGTGCAGTTACGGCAGAGTTTGATATCAGAAAATGCTTCAGCAATCTACATCATTAATGATAAACGTCAGCTTTTGGTGTCAGTCCTCAATCCAAGAGCAAGACCCTCATTCTAGAGCCACCGTTTTTGCACTGACGTTCAAAAATGACACCCTCTTGCTCTTAGTGACATTACAGCTATGGCTCTTTCCAGCTATGAATGAAAGAAGCTGAATGCAACAAATTTCTCAAGGGAGTTCTGGGAAATGCAGGACACCTCAAGGAGGATGGGCAAGCCAGCTAAGAGAATGTGAGTACACTGAAATTGTAATTTAAACCACAAATATATGCTTTCTCCTCTCAGGTGTTACAAATGTACACGTGGTATGTAAAGTGCTTTGAATAAGAACATGTTCACCAAATGTAAGGTGTTATGTGAAAACTTGGCTCTCCAGTTCATGTATGAGGCTGTTATTTGCAGGGCGTGGGTCTAACCTCCTCCTCTGAGGCAGGGGGGTCTGGGATGGGGATCTCCAGCGGGGCCTGGAGGCTGGACATGTCTTTGATGCTGAGGACCTCATCCTAAACACACACAGGAGGAGGATTTCCAGAAAGTACAGGGGTGGAGGTTTATTTCACATAACTATCGTGTGTTAAATATGCAATATTGAACATGCTGACCTTGAGCAGACCGTCTAGCAGGAAGATCTTCATTGGGATGTAATTAGAGAGCAGGTTTTCTGCCTGGAAAGGAGCATGACATTAGTATAACACCTGCACATGTCACTGGTTTTGACTGAAGTTGGTTATTTCTGATACAAACCTCGCGATAAAGGGACTGGCGGAAGTTTTCCACCTGTGGCCGATAAAACAAAATGAAAGACATTAATACAGGATGAATGTGTTTTATTCTCTTCACACCACTGCGACATGTGAGCTCAAAGTCCCAGATGCAGGTGCTGCCGATTTCGTTTACTTTCGTTTTACAGACCGAAAGGGGCTTTCCATTTTCCGTTTCCAAACTCCATGCATTTCGACTCGTTTGTGGAATTAATCCGACAAAAAGGCTTGGCCTAGTCGACGTTCACCTTCATGTACAGTCTTAGCGCTTAACACATATAATACATAACGTGAGAGAGCGAAACAACAGCTGAAACTCACCTTAACTGCGTTGGCGCTGCTTATTTTGAGAACCGCCGTCTTAGACATGACTGTGCAACTTTTTTTTTCAAGTAAAAGACAAATAAATATGTCCAGGAAGATTATAAAATAAACTAAGCCAGTGGTTTTCAGCTACAAAAGAGCACACGGAGTCGCAAGTCAGGTTTATTTCCTCCTTCATGCAATTTAGTTTCGGTTTGATCGGATTACAGCGTGATGATGATGCGTCAGGCGCCTCCCACTGTCTCTTCTCCAAAAAACTTTTCTGTGTACAAGAAGGGAGATCAAATCCTAAATTGCACCATTACAGCTTTTATTACAAATTTAAACCTTTCCAAATTTAAAAATATCCAGGCTGCACTATGACCATATGCTCATGTCATCATATTTTTACTGCATGGTATCGCATTTTACTTTTATGGGATTTCTATTCCTTCAAAAGTTCCTGTGCATAGACATTTTGCCTTGATATTTTGGACAGTGGCTTTACCAAATTGTACCACAAGAGTGTGTTAAGGTGTCAGTTCAGAAAGCACAGAAACATGAATCAAAACTTCAAAAGACTGCATTCACTCACTCAGACTAGACTGAATATGGCTTGTTCAATAGATAGCCCAGTTTCCTCTTGCCTCCATGATTTGCTGAGTCACATCCAAACCCAAACAGCCACTGACCGCATGACAGCATATCTGAAAACTGCTGGCTATGTTTAGTTTAAAGCTTTTTAATCACTGTCAAGCAAACACCATGCCTGTTTTAAAGTGTGCACACTAAAAAGTGATATTATTACTCAATAATTTATGCATTGCACAGAGCATCACATGTTGTTATGTAACAGGAAGACTATCCAGTTCAGGGTTATTTCCTTTCAACCTCTCTCTCAATTTATCCAGGAAATGAAAACAAAAGTCCAATAAGTGGAGTTTCTTATTCTGTCTCTTTTTTTTTTTGTTGTTGTTGTTGAGGGGAAAGCCCTTCAATACTGACAGTGTTAGGTTATTAACAATTAAAAAAACAGCTTAAGATGATGAACCTATACCACTATAAAGTTATGTGATTGTGTGCTTAGCGATATGAAAATTGTCTTCAGTGTCCTTCTTCCAGGAATCACATAACATTTCTGTCATAAATTCCAAAAACTCTTCAGTAAAGTGCAGTTTTATGCGTCCTCTATGTGGAGCACAACAAACACCCAGCGTTATCTTTCTGTCCGTGTCGATTTCAGACCCTGAACCAGAGGGACTGTGCACCAAATGGGTGCTTTGTTTCTGTATGATATGGCTGCAAACACCCTCCTATTAAAGCAGACAGTCTGCAAATGAACCACAATGTCACTATGTAATTTAACATCCAAAGGAAGAAGGCACCATCAGACAAAGTGTGTTGCTGTAAATATGTAGTGGGTGAGCCGTCTCCCTCAGATTTTTCCCCCACCTCGTTATCACTGTCATTGACAACAGGTGAGTCTCATTCACGTGCTCGTCTAGCAGCTCCTTTAACCTTGAGATGCATAAGTGGGTCAAAAATGACCCGTGCTGGTTGTTTTTTGCAATATCTTTGAAATGAAAATATTTCATCTTTTCATTTCCTAGGAATTCTTCAAAAATCTTGTTTTTAATACCATCCTTTTCAATTTTGTTATTTTTTCAGAAAATGTTTTTTTTTTTTTTTGTTTATAACTACCTTAGGTTTCCATAAGCGGGTCAAAAATGACCCATATGCATTTCCTATGGAATCTTCCCAGGGTGGTGTTGTAGGGTTTTTATTGTCTGGGGTCTCTCAGAGTGTCCTGCTCACACATACATTGAGCCCCCTTTCAGCCTTACTTGGTGAATCAAGTAACAAAAGGATTTCATTTGTTTAGAGAATACAATTCTTTATTTTCTAGAGAGCGCACAATATATCTCTAGCCAAAATACCCCCTGAGGCTGAGAGAATCAAATGACTGTTGTGCCGATAGTAGAGATTCAGGCCTGTGTTAGAGTGCTCTCAGTTGTTGTATCGGCCACAACTAGCAGGGAATTCATGGTATCATTGTTGGCCATGAAATTCCACATCTGTGCGTCTCTGTCATTTTGGTTAGCATCTTCCCCAGAGAGCAAGCCAAGGCCAAACAGACCAAACCAACGCAAACTTGTAGCTTGATTATTCCCGTAACTAGGCATATCTCCATGGTCGTTTTTTTTTTTTCCTTCTTCTTTTTTCAGTCCCTTTTATACTGCTTATCAAAATATGTGCAGAGGGATTTTAGAAGAAGAAAACTATCGACCCAGAGATGGTCCACCTAGACGGGTTGTTGGTTGGTCTGTTTTAAGCCGGGGGCGACTGTGGCAAGGAAAAACTCCCTCTGAGAGGAAGAAACCTTGGGAGGAACCAGACTCTCTGGGGGAAGCCCATCCTCCTGTGGGCAGGGGCGAGGGGGGCATCCTGCTGCCTCATGTGGGAGTCTCTGGGCCACGGGACGCACAGCAGCTGAGAGGACAGCTGAACAACAGAGAGGACACCTTGTTACATGGGATGTCTAAAGACATTATGGATAAAATGTAGTTTCCACACCTGCTCATTTCAACTGGCACAGGTTCTGTACCTGTGGAAGTAAAAGTACATTAGGCCACTTTAGGAAAAGCTGACCAAGTGTACACGTCTTACCTGAGTCTACTGCTCTGAACACACATCCAGTGCACTGCAGCACCTCACACTCTTCTACTCCTGAGAATACACACAACACACAAATTCACAGTTAGTGTATTTAACCAAAATAGGGTTAGGGTTATCGTTAGGATCGGTGCAGGATCTGGCGATGCCATCCTCTTACCTGTTTCTCGTAGAAGAGGAGGTAAGCTGTCCGTCGACGCAGGCAACAGACAGACTCGCCGGTTGTCTCACGGACTTGTGCGTCATTGTAAGACAGCCAGCGGTCTGTCTGGTTGTCTGCCCCCCCCTCTCGATAGACCCCGTCGCTAACATAATGGCCTGAGAGGAGAGCACACCCTGTTACCTGGGATGTCTACAAACACTTTGGATAATATGCAGTTTACACACCTGTTCACTTCAACGAGTGCAGGTTCCCCAACTGTGGAAGTGAAAGTACATTTGACCAGTTTAGGACATACTGACAAAATGTACACATCTTACCTGAATCCGCTGTGCGGCCTAAATGGCTCAGTACACTGATTAATTTGTACTGGCACACAGCCTGAAAAAACAACAACAACAACACAGATATTAACAGGTAGTCACACACACATACACACACAGACAAAATACCAATACAGCGAGCAAACTGACTTTGTTTTCTGAGACGATCTGTTGCCTATTATTTGATTTTTGGTCCATCCTAAAAATACAATAAGGGAAAAGTGCTCTCCCTCTCCCTTTGCACTTCTACATCCATCTCTACCTCTACTAGTATCATCTTTACCTTGTTGTTGCCGACAGCTTCCTCTGACTGCCCAGGGGTCAGCAGCAGCTCTCTGGACAGGACAACAGGGTCCTGCACCTTCTCCAGCGTCCAGGCCGGGGTGAACCTGAAGCGCTTCAGATGCAGGATCAGAACGCTGGAGACAGAAACAGCAGAGAAGAAGAGGAAGTGATGGAGAGGACAACATGCAAGCATTTAAACAAAACAATTAGTAGACTGACAATTGTCAAGAGCTGAGACTTTAGTGATGGATGTGATGTCACTCACCTTGGCAGCGTCTGGAAAGACCACTGCTGTCCTGACCTGTCCGCCCCGCACTCACAGCGATACTCCAGCTGGTTTTCCTGCAGAGCAGCAAGGCAGCATGCTTTAGTTTAGGTATGTAATGCATCAGTCTGGGCCAAATATGCACCTACAATCCCTTTAGGAATTAGAAATACCATTTTGTGGAGGGATAAAATGTTGATTAAAGGGCACCCATTACAGGATTCAGTGTTTCTTCCTGTTTATATTCTCTTATGGTCAAAATATTTAATGAGAACAATGTTAAAATTTCATATTCCACAATTGGTGAAAAATGAAAGTCACTGCACTGTCAGGAAAAAAAACTCGAACAGAATTTGAATAGAACTACATTCTTGTAAAACATCTGGGAGGGCTTTATCCTCAGCGATAGATCATTTGAAAACAGATCCACGACAGCTGAACATGATGGGATCTTTATGTGTTAAACATCAGACAATCATAATTTGAGCAGATCAGCAGAGGTGCCACTCACCACCAGGTATCGCTGCAGCGACTGCTCCACTGACTCTGCAGGCACCAGGTCCAGGGAGAGGTTGGTGAAGTTCTCCTCTTTCAGAGACTTCACTCCACAGCTGCACAGTAAAGGGGCAATACACATAAAAATAGAGCCACAGATCTTGAGGATATCACAGACCATCACCTGTGGGACTCTATAGCCGACCCTGACTTCTCAATAGACATAAACATGTATGTGATGAATTTAGATGTGTGGTCTTACCCCTTGCAGGTCCTGGTGCTCTGCATCCTAAAGGTCAGGTGAGTCTGGACGGGGCAGGTGTAGCTGCTGCCCAACCTTTGTGCTACTTCCTGTAGCTGGGGAGACAGAGACCTCAGCTGCTCCAGGACACAGCTCAGGAACTCATGGGCGTCCTGAATATACAGAAACACACACAGAAACATAGCAAGACGTGAACACATGGAGGAGAAATCCTCATCTGCAAGTGCATTCATTAAAAAATGATTTAGGGGAAGTCTGCATGCTAATGTGTTTCTGTGAAAGACAAAAAAATTACTCACTTTTTGGCTGTTGTCTGCAAACTCGGCCGCCTGGGCTGAGACCATCCTCTTGAAGGATTTGAGGACATGACGTTTTTGAACGTCAGCGTCTGTGTATCTAGACACACTGATGTCCACAAATCCTCTGGGGAGAGTGAAGAAGAGATGAATGAACAAGATGGAAGAGAATAGACATTTCTTTTAGTAGTTCACCTATTTCATTATTATATTCAAAGTCTGTTAATTCACTTCAAATGACTGCATGCCACAGTGTGTGCATGTGTGTGTGTGTTTTGGGCCATGCATGTACCTGATCAATTCAGCTCCAGGGGCTGAACTCCAGATCCTGAATTGGCTGCTGAGCTCCTGATTGAAACTTCTCAGAGTCAGGAGACTCTGCAGGCTGGAGTTCATGTAGCACGTCTGTGCCAAGTTGGGGAACCTGAGACACAAACACAAAAAGGACAGATCATTTTCTTTGTGAAATAAAACTGCATCTTGATTTCCTCTCTCTAGCTGGGTTTTAGAGGTAATGCATGGGGTCGTGTCTTGTTAGAGCTGGAAAATGTGCATGTAAATCAAATGTATTTGTGTGAGTGTGTATATGAGTCTCCTGTCTGGTGCTTACCCGAGGTAGACAACGTGGTTCCTATTGAGGCTGTTGCTGGGCAGGACAGGGGCCACAGGTTTCTTTTTAGTGGAGCAGCTGGCAGAGGCAGGTGTGGGGGTTTCAGCCGCCCTGCCAGTGCTGCGCTGTTCCTCCTGTACCTGCTCATTAATGGCCGTGCTGCTGCCAGTGGCCTCATCAACTGGTGCAATCTGATGGGACGAAACAGCAGCAAGGTTAAACATAGCAGGGCCAGCAGCGACACATGAATTAATGACCAAAAACAATCAGTGCTGCCATTCACAGCACTCAAATATAAAATCTGCACAATACCAAAAGTCTGCTTTAAGTGCAGCAATGATACTTTGTGTGAAGTGTACCTTGCAGCGACGGAAGGGCCATCTACGCCACCAAGGAGGGCTATTGGCTCTCTCCTTTTTATTTATGGTGGCGGAGGTGGCTGAAGAGGCTGGGACCCCATTTTCCTGTTTGTGGTCCCTGTGTGTGTGATAAAGAAAAACATTTTGTTGTTGTTGAAGTGATGCCTTAACCATAAAGGCAACAGTGCAGATTTGTCATCCACATTTTTCTATCAATGATGGACTGAATAAACTGAATACTTCATTCTGTGTAGATCATTAGGGAGAAGACTAATTGCCAGAATCAATCAGAAATGATTGGAAAGGAAGTTTTTGTGTTTCAGATGATGTGTAAGATGTCTAAGTCAAGAGTATGAAGGATGTACATAAAAAAATAAATTTGATAAACAATGAAAAAGGAGTTATAGTCCTAAAAGTGTAATGGGTTTGATGATCATGAGTCATTTTGAGAAAAAGAAAAACCCTTCATAGAGTAGAGCTAACTTTAAATTGTCCACCAGACTGATTAAATTAGCAATTAATAATTACTTGTAATTATTATTAAAGTGAAGGAGTAAAGTCCTTACCTCTTCTGTGGGCTGCCATCATCTCCACCCAAGTTCTCATCAGAAGTGGTGGCTTTTTTCTGGTAGGAATAAAGAAAATTAAACATGCTTAAACTGGTTAAAAATTTAAAAAAAAAAAAAAAAAAAATCAGCTTCCCAACTAAAACTATGTAAGTGTCTCACTTTTTACAGACATAGGTCACAAAAGTGCTTCAGAACGGCCTTATGCCATGTATAGAGAAAATATATTAAAAAAAAAAAAAAATTAAAGGACACCTGAGGCACATATAAAAAGTGGAAAAGCTAATAACACAATGCATGTGAAGAAATAATACACATGAAAAACAGTACAAAAAATAGCCAGCTTATTCAAGTTTCAAAAGTTGAATTTGCACCAACAATCTCAATTTCCACAGTCAGAGGAATAACATGAAGCAACTTAAAAATCTGTTCTTGGTGAAACACACACCTTCTGACGAGCGCAAGGCCAGCAAAACATCCTTGCAATTGAATATTAGGGTTTAAAATAATATCGAAGTTTTCCCCGAGAGAGCGTGTGTGCTGTCCGTGTCGGCAGTGAACTTCGTCTGGCCTGAGTTGGAAGCGAGCGCCCCTCTGAGCTCGAGACGCTTCTAGAACCTCCATTGTTCTGTCATAAAGTCACTGCTGTTTGCTCATAAGCAGAGCCGACCGCATCACCAAGTACAAAGAACATAAACACAGGAACACAGAAATCTAATTCACCTCAAGTTACATAAAATGATCGCCCCGCAGCAGCAAAAACTGATGAGCTGCGTTAAATCAAAACTCTTCAGTGAGTCGCTGTAATGTTAGCTATCAGTGTCAGTACAGTAAACGCTGCATGGTTAAATACAGCACTTAATAAACTGATTTATTCTCTAAATGAACACCAGAATAATCTATGGGCCTTACAGTCATGATTATGAATATTTTTTTCTTATAACCACAAGGCTGAGAGTCTCCAAACTTTCATCAGCTACAATAATGCTAACTAGCTAAAAAGTGAAGCTAACGAGCAAACTTTTTCGCTATTTAAACTTATTTATGACAAAAATAAAAACACATGTATAATTTTAAGATAATATCATTGTGTTCTGTGTCAGTATCCCGTGCTATGTAATCTGAGGTAAAATAACGTGTAATACTTACGTAAAAACCTCGCAGGTGTGAAGTGACTCAGCAGAAGTGCAGCTCCTGCAGCCGTGTCCTGGCTAAAATGGAGACAGCTAACACAATTTTAAGTTATTATTTTCAGTTTTAAAATAGCATGTGGGTAAACAGATTTGTACAAACATGTGTGAACATAAAACCAGGCTTGCCAACTTTTGGTTAGTCGACTATAACATTTCACTGTTTCAGTCAAATATATATATATATATTTTAAAGATATTTTAGCTATGATCAATGTTTAATAAAAAGTAGAATACAATAGTTAAACCCGAGTTTTTACAGGTTGCATTTTTCATTAGTTTTTATTTCCTTTCTTTCTTTTTCTTTCTTTTTCTTTCTTTCTTTCTTTCTTTCTTTCTTTCTTTCTTTTTTGCTTTCAGTTTCAGTTTAGTTTTTATTATTCAAAAATGTTTCGTTTTTATTCGTCACAGTATAAGTTTGGGTTTTTCTATATTTTTTTATATATATGTATATAGACATAGATAGATAGAATTATAATAATACCTATTGTAATTATAACTGAAACAGATATGGTAATGCAAACACTGTGAAGGCAGTGGACTCAGTCATGCAGACTGAAAATAAAAACATATTGCGTATATCATTTTTTAATTGTATTTTATTTAGTTTTGTAACAACATAATATCATTTCAGTTAGTTTTCTTTCATTCCCCCAAGTCTATAGACAGTAGTTTTTACTTTATTTAAGTTTACTAAAACGTTTAGATTTTTCACACCTAGTTTTAGTTTGCAGCTTCGTTTTAGTTAACTAAAATAACCTTAAGTTAAATCATGTAATTCCCACAAAAGCAAAACAAACAAACAAACAAACATAGTTGCCAGTTTTTTGTTTTTTTTTCACTTAAAGTACCAGCCTGATTCGTTTTCATCAGATCTATTTTACTTAGCGGAAGAACTTTTGACTGCAGTACAGGGATGCTATAGTGGCAGTAGAAGTTGTAGGGCTTGTTGACTAGTGTTGCAAAGGGGTGGAAAGTTTCCGGTAAATTTCCCGGAAAGTTTCCAAAGATTCCGGTGGGAATTTTCACTCCAGAATATTGGAAATTTTCAGGAGATTTTTGCTTTCACTCTTTTTCCAATTTTTCCGAAAATTCCCAGGAATATTCAGCTCGGAAATTTGGGGAATTTTCAGGGTTTTTTTTTCTTTCTTGTTATCCATTTGAATGAGGTGTTTAAAAAGTTTCCATGGAAATTTAAGCTTGGGAAATTTGGAAATTTTCATTTTTGTTGTTGTTAAGGTGAATGGGGAAAAAATAAACAATAATCAATAAAATGAATGTCAGCATCAATACCACCACTTTTTTTAGTTGCTGAGGGGGACATACAGTGCTGTGAAAAAGTATTTGCCCCGTTCCTGATTTCTTATTTTTTTTGCATATTTGTCACACTTAAACGTTTCAGATCATCAAACAAATTCTGATATTAGACAAAGATAACCCGAGTAAATATAAAATACAGTTTTTAAATGATGATTTCGTTTATAAGGGAAAAAGGCTATGAAAACCTACCTGGCCCTATGTGAAAAAGTAATGTACCAGCAAGTCCACCTCTGAATGGCTTAAAAAAACAAAAAACAAAAAAAAAACAAAAAAAAAAAACAAAAAAAAAAAAAAAAATGAAGGTTTTGGAGTGGCCTGGTCAAAGTCCAGACTTAAATCCAATTGAGATGCTGTGGTATGACCTTAAACAGGCCTTTCATGCTTGAAAACCCTCCAATTTGGCTGAATTAAAATATTTCTGTAAAAAGGAGTGGGCCAAAATTCCTCCACAGCGATGTAAAAGACTCATTGCCAGTTATGAAAATTCCCCAAAAAATCCCTGGAAATTCATTATAATGTAACATGTTTGCATGCATATCTGCTTATAACAAACCCAAATATTTATTATGTATACATGTGTATGACCAGGTGAATGCAGTGAATATAAATTCCCGAAATTCCCTGAAAATTCCCTGGAAATTCATTATAATGTAACATGTTTGCATGCATATCTGCTTATAACAAACCAAAATATTTATTATGTATACATGTGTATGACCAGGTGAATGCAGTGAATATAAATTCCCGAAAATTCCCTGGAAATTCATTATAATGTCACATGTTTGCATGCATATCTGCTTATAACAAACCCAAATATTTATTATGTATACATGTGTATGACCAGGTGAATGCAGTGAATATAAATTCCCGAAAATTCCCATTTATTCCCGTTAATTTCCAAAAATTCCCATGGAAATTTTTCCGACTTTGAAAATTCCGGGAATTTTGCAACACTATTGTTGACTTATTAAAAAAAAAAAAAAAAAAAAAAAAAAAATTGCTAATTGTAGTTGCACTGGATGACTTCAATTTACCATGGCGTGTGTGTGTGTGTGAGAGAGAGAGAGAGGGGGAGAGAGAGAGAGAGAGAGAGAGAGCCCGCCTCCTGTGTGTGACGCTCCGCGGTGAACCTCCCTAAATGTCACAGGCTGTAACTCCAGTTCCGTGTTCACGGCCGCTGCACGGACACAGAGCCGAGCGACGGTGTCAGCGCACAACATGACAGATTTTAACCCAGAACACAAAATAAAACATCACCTTCGGTAACGGGATAAACGGAATATCTGTGTCGACAAGACGCGTCAACGCCAGAGGTTTAGCGGGGCAGGTACGTGTAGCTTGTTAACCTCAACGCTCTTTCTCTGTAGTTTAAAGTTTCGCTTTCATCTGTGTTGTTACCTGGGTTAGCTTGCTAGCATAACTCAGAGGATCCCTAACTTTTCTCCATATCAAGTAACTCCACATAGATGTCACCAAGTTAATTTGATTGTGATGGGAAACATGAATACAAGGAATGTCCTGTTGTTTAAGTTAGTTAGCTTTGTTATGGTGCAGAGCAGTTCATGCTGTGGAGTGGGGGAAATGAAAGTATGATCAACACACTGTTGTAAATCCCAAATTAATGACAAAACAGTGAAAATTGGAATAGTCAGTTAATTAGCTCAGGACATTCATCCCATTGACCTTTCTTATTATACCTATCAGGCCACCATCCTAGTACATATGTTATACCTTTCCAAGTGACTGTACAGTTTCCAAAGTGTGTGTTTTCCCTGTACTTCACATCATCAGAGTGTCAGCATTTATCTTGAAGTAAGCCACTGCTCTCTCTCTCTCTCTCTCTTTCTCTTTCATGCTGTTCTCTGGCCGCTCTGACAGAAATGAGCAGTGGCCAGCCGTCTGTCCAGCTGGAGGAGCTGCGGAGGAGAGCCGTGTCCCGCCTGTCCTCCTCAGGCTCTGCCCAGGATGTGAAGGCTGAGGTCCTGGCCATGGCCAGCCTGGCCCTGGCCCCGTCTGAGAAGTATCGCCACATTGCAGCGGAGGCCATGCTGAGGGAGAACGCGGCCGGCCAAAGCAGGCAGCAGGTAGAGCTGGAATACCTGCCCTGCAAACCACACATACTTCCTTGAAGAGCTTAGTTTTCATTTTCAGAGGGGGCACACCTTAGATCAAATACTGTGGGTATAGTGCTAAGCTTAATTCAACATTGTTCTCCCTCACTTCATCAGCAAAATCAAAACAAAAGCTAGGAATGTACACAAATATGTGAGGTTATGAGAATAATCATATGAAGGTAAATATGAAGTACACTAAGACATTTGTAAGTTGCAGCCCTGATCTGAAATGCAAACATTAGGCAAAATGTGCAGTATTGCTGTCTAATGTGTTGTCAAAAAGTGTGTGTTTAAACACTTGCATCAAAATGAGAATAAAGAACATTAACGAAGGGGCGTTTTGGCTTGTGATCGAAGCCAATAATATACCAAAAGTACGTTTATGCCTGTAGATGCCGTTTCACATCTCATAGTCCCCACGTCCACATGCACATTCTCCATGTGTGATGAGGTGCTAACTTTCACTCATGCTTTTAGCTACCTTTCATACAAGGTTTTAACATAGGTGGTACTTAGAAAGTCCATTAGAAGCTGTGTAAGAGAAAATGTCACATCTTTCTAACACACACAGATCCAGAAATACACTCAACCAGCATATGTTGCACGGGCACATGATTATGTAACCGCATTGAACCTGGACACGTGGTAAACCAGGCGATATCACTAACCATACTGGTTCACCTCAGGTTGTGGAGTGTTTGAGCCGACTGGTCAAGGCCCTGAGCATCCTGGAGAAGTACGGCTGCAACCTGACGAGCCCTGCCAGGCCCAGGTTCTGGCGCAGCGTCAAGCACAACAATCCGGTCTTCAGGGCCACTGTGGACGCCATCAAGGTTAACAAAACCCTGCCAAGACATCTACCTCTGTTTTAAAAACAGTTTAGTTTCCAGGGTTTTTTCCATTGTTACGTGCTTTCCTTATTTTAATGTAGAGCTCATCACAACCGTCTTTCCTGTATGCTCAGTCAAACATGTTAAGTTTTACAAAACAAGGCAGATTCATCGGTATTTTCTGAACACTACACATCTTTCCATTTGCAATGATTAACTTGCTGAGGCATATATTGCTGTGAGAAGGTCTGAAGGTCATGTCGCATATCCAGCTGTATCTAGGTTAACTGTCTTGTGTCTAACTTGAATCATCAAGAACAAAGATTTCTACCCTGACTGGCTGCCTTCTCCAGGGTGGGCGGGGAGTCCTGTATCTCTACGGCTACACCAACCAGCAGTTTGATGGACTCAGTTTCCCTGACGATGTCACCGACCCAGATGCTGACAAAGTCGCTGCAGTGACGCTGGAGGTCATGACCTTGCGCTTGGAGGTGGACATGCTGGTCAAGGTGAGAGATTGTTACCAGCAATGAAAAAAACATCTTTGGTCAGGGATCAGCTTGGTGCTCTTGTGCAAGGAATTCACCGATTCATTTCCATTCTCCTTCATTCCTCTGTGGATGTTTTTGTTTGTTTGTTTGTTTGTTTGTCTCAGGCGTCACATCCTCACCCAGAGTTCTTCTCAGACATGATTCCATTTATTGTCCAGCAGGTGTGTACAAATATTTGCAGTGACTGTATGCTTAAATCTGTTTCCAAATGTTTCCATGATACCAAAATTGTGACTGTAGGTGCTAATGTGAGCTCTGGAAAAATAACATTAGATGACAATTGCACATGTTCTTGATTTACCTGTGTTTCCATCAAAAAGCCTCTCAGACATTACATAAAGTTGGACCGGTGAGATGTATTCCCACCATTAACACAACTTCCCCTTCTTTTGTATGTGCAATTATACAGTCGGACAACATGATAATCTTAAATCATATCACACATCATTTTTGGGTAATGAAAGGCAAACTTGATATGTGTGAAAAATCCATTTTTACAAAGTTTTATGTTCACAATTATGATGTAGGTGCAACTTGTCAACAGTAAATGTGATGTGAACGGCAGCAAAACAACACCATTTCGCATAGTATAGTATGTGCCTCAAGAAATTGGGGTACACGTTCAAAAGAGAGTGTAGTTAAAAATAAAAACACAAGAGGCAACGCAAGATTTATTAAATATATGTGGGTAAATGTAAAAAAAGTGAGATAAAATGTGTAAATGTAACATGAAACAATAGCATTACAGCACCTCTTCTGAAAAAAATTTCTCACATCGAGAGTACTTATTGGTTACTGATAACAGTCGGCTAGTACATTGTCCATGTGTGTGTGATTTTAAGATTTGTCTTATTCACCTGCAGCCTCTGTTCATTTTTTTCCCTCTCCAGTAATTCATCACATGAGTGTTAGCTGCTGTTAAGTGCTGTGCTGATTTCTGCAGGAGAAGCTGGTGTGTGACGCTGTGGTCATCCCACCTGAGTTGAAGCAGGAGGAGAAGTCCCAGCCTCCATCGATCCCGAGCAAACCCACTCTGCCTCCCGGGCCAGCCCAGTCCCCCAAACCCTTGACAAGTGAGCTGCCGCCACAGCCTCTGTCACCCACTGTGGGAATATCCAATCGATACTAGGGATGTAACAGTCCATCAGTCTGGATCGATCCAGACTGATCGATCAATGATCCAATATAACTGAATAGGGCTGGGGTGATATGCTTATCTCTGGATTCAATGTATCAATGAAACTTGGTGGCCAATTTGATAAGTATTGACATTCTTAAGTTTTGTGTTTCGATATTACTATTTATTGCAATTTTTGTTTTTTGAATTTTCCTCTAGTTTGTAGATGTAAAGTTTCATGAGGTTGTGATTATCTTAAAGGTCACACTTGGTCAACTCCAAAACTGTTTAGGCCCCAGTCTGCACAAATACACCGTTTTACAATAAGCCAAAAGAACACATTTTTACTGCAGGGTTTGCGGCCCAAACTGCATGTCATTAGCATGAGGTGGGCCTGTCTGCAAAGGGGAGAGCCGTGGCTGCCCAGAGAACCCATTTTCATTCAGAGATCTGGAGGTCAGAGGTCAGGGGACCCCTTTGAAAATGGCCAATGGATTCCACAGGTCCTCTAGTTCATAGACCAATAGCTTTACTTAAAATCAATTCAGTAATAAAAAAAAAAATCAAACTAGAAATCATTTAAAAAAAAAAAAAAAGCATTGTGATACTTAACTGATATTTTTTCCCCATCCTGTAATTAATAATAAGTGAAAATATCAATCCATGTCGTCATAACAGAGATACATCTTTGTTTTGAAAGTCGCATACCATTTCCATCTCCGTCCAAGCACACCACCCTCTTTAACGGTCACACAGTGTTAGCACCAGGCAGATAACACAGTTACAGCCAGCAGCCAAGAAAAACACAACATGGATATCTGCTCCAACTGGGTCAACTAACAAATCACATGCCATATGCAAACAATGCTAGTAGAAGATAAAATACTCAGGAAACATGGCCAAGCGTCAAAAACAGAAACACGGCATCGTAATTTCACTGATTGTGTTGAATCAACATTGTACTGTGGCTGATTTTGTGATATTGACGAATATCATTGTCCAAGGAATCTATATAATATTGCATTGTGAAGAAACTTGTGATTTACATCCCTAGTCGATACTATCCAGTGATTTGTCTCTCTCTCCAGGCTCTCCTCCACCTGGAGAATGTAATTTGTGCGGTGGCACCACTACTCTGCTCTGCCCGTCTTGTGGCAATCTGCCTTTCTGTGACGCCTGTGACGACCTCTACCACCGCCACCCCTCCAGAGCCGTTCACAAGAGAGACCGGATACAGAAAGCCAAACAGGGTACGTTACAGACGTGTAATGTAGCAAGGTAACATCTATAGAATAACTGTCAAATCATAGGTAGTATATTTTGTAATACAGTTTACTGCAGAGCAAGCAAACCTCTAATATTAATACTGTATCGTGTATTCCCTTATTGGTAAGACTTTATAATAATCATCATAAATTAATGGTAAATTGGAAGTTAATTAAACTTTAGTTAATAGTTTGTTTCAGTTGACAAACAATGAATGAATAATGTTTACGTATCATTGCAGTGGCGTAGATTTGTACTGAAACTTGGATTTTAACCCCTTTAACTGCACTCATAAGTAATTAAAACTGGCTGGTTACTCATGTGGATATGCAGGTACTTCAGGAATGATAAGCATTACATTTAACGTGTGCTGTCTTGTTTGTGTTTTTTTTTTTTTTTTTCCCCAAAGAGACGTGCTCCATCTGTGGTGTTTCCCCTGTGCTTGTCCAGTGCTCCATCTGCGTTCAGAGGCTGTGTCTGAACTGCGACAGGCTCTTCCACTCTCACCCGGACCGCAAAGGCCATCACAGGACGCAGGTCAACACTGCAGCCAAAACGTCCAGGTAAGGAAGAAAGGAACTGCAACTGCAGCTGTGAGTCATCGGGCACACAGATAGGTACAAATACAACCGTGTACTGGTAGGCTCCCTTCCTCATTGGACACAACAGGATGTTCTGCTGATTAGAGTGATCGCTCTGTGCCCTGAGGATCACAGGTTTGACCTTCATTTAGTTAATAGATTCAGCATAGTAGAGGTGTTGCAGTGGTGAAAAGCAGTGGTGAAAACTGAGACAACATCATGTACACCATACCATGTTGTGTTATTACCAATAAAAAATGAAAACAAAGGCAGGATAAAAAAAAGTTTTGTGAAGTGTAGGGATAACTTTATGTATTCCAGATCTGTTTTATGAATGAATTTTTCCTGGAAAGTCTCTCTTTTTTTTAATCATTCCTATAAACTCAGTCTGCCAGGAGCAGCTCTGCACTTATCCCTTGAGCTTTCATTGTATGATGTTTTTTTCTTACAGTGGTGAAACAACAACATTTCCCCGTATTTAATTTTGGTTTCCAGGGAATCTAAACACGCTGGTCTTGGTCCTGTGTCTCTACTACCCTCCGTTTCAGAAATATAAAATTGTGACACTTAAGAAAAAAAATTGCTCTGATGACAGTAATGATCTCAATCCTGCAGTATGCATCACATGACAGAGGTCTTGCTGTAGTGCAGTCATCACAACCGCCCTACTTACCACTTTCATATTTCAAAATATTCCAATGGGTAAAAAATGCTGCATTCATCTACTAGCCATGTACGTGATACAGCCAGCACAGGGGAATTATGGAATTATGTTAATTGGTCAATACCAGACCGAAGAGTAATATACAGTAATACTATTAAATAAAACTAGTACTCATTTATTAAATTAGTCATTGTTTACATCCATATTTGATTTGATTACATGATGACGGTCTCCATGTCTCGCACTAGAACCACTTCAGACAGAAATTGCGGTGCTGTGGACGAGCACGTCGAAGAAGCTGAACTTTAAATACGATTTCATCACCTCTCCCTGTCTCGCAGCCTCCCTCAGTCCCAGTGGGAGTGTGGTCACTGCACCACAGTCAACGAGATGCGAGCCGTGCTCTGTGTGACCTGTGAGCGGCCTCGCCTCGCCACGGCCGCCTCCAGCGCTCAGGAAGACCCTCTGCTAGTCCCTTCTTCACCCAACGCAGGTCAGACGTCAACACCTACAGCTTTCCAAAAAGGCTGGGAGGGCTCTTTCATTATTTTTAACCCATATGTTGTCAGGAAACGGTGACTAAGCATGTGTGCTCTTGCTTAGCCCTGCGTCACATTTCCATTTTTAACCCTTAGATGCATAAATGGGTCAAAAATGAATTTTTTTTTTTGTTTTTTTTTTTTTTTTTCAGTATCTGAAAATCTTTCAACTTTTCATATTCTGGATATTCCTCAAAAATCACTTTTTGTACTTTTTAAGAAAATTGTAGTTTTCAAATTACCACCCCAAGATTCCATAAGTGGGTCAAGAAATTTTCACATTATTTTTATATATTATATATTTACATATCATATAAGTTTAACTTACATTATATACATGTTTTTACTGCTGGAACTATTTCATGACACTAAACTGATAACAGTTGTGTAACATTGCACATTGATTACCACAGGTTGTAGAACTTTTTTATTTTTTATCATCAAATTAGTCTTTCTAGATAGCCAGCAAACACAATATAGCTAAGTAAACTGGTTAGTAATAGCAATAATTGTAGCTTTATTTGTATGACATTATTCAAAACAGCTTTCTAACATTATTATAGGTTGGCTGGGTGTTTTTTTTTTTTTTTTTTTTTTTTTTTTTGACAAAATAGAGCAACTATAGAGGGGTAGATGGTTAGGCTATTAGCCTAAGATATTTGTTAGAGATTTTTGCATGGCTACTAACCTGCAGTCTGAGGTCATAATAAGTTTGGAAGCCCATTTTGTAGGTGGGTAGTCAGTTTGATCTGATGGTAAGTATACCTGTTATCGACGAATTAAACAGACTTTAAAATATGTCACACAAATAACCATATTTTGAATTATAAATCCTTGTTGTGCACACCAAATACATTTGTTTAATAAAGTTTAGCAAAAAGGATGAAAATAATCAGCTTAAATTATTGAAAAATACATTGAATCTTATGTGGGTCATATTTGATCCACTCATGGAAGAGTTGAGGTTCCAGTTATGTATGTGTCTAAGGGTTAAAAGTAAGGAAATCTAAAAGAGGAAATGTCTAACAACAAATGACTCACCACATCAAAATTATGATTCACCAGTAACCGAGTGAAACTTGTGGTGTCTGTGTGCCTGCCCCCTCAGAGTGGCAGTGTAAGAGCTGCACGGTATTGAACCAGGGCAGCAGCGTCCTGTGTGAGGCGTGTGAGCGCCCTCGCCTGGCCACTCGACCCCCTGTCGCCCCGGCACAGTCCACCCCTCGGTCTCTGACTGACATTGCAAAAGAGGTTTGTCTTATATATGCCTTTTCGGTTCTCAGCCTTTATTTTGCCTGGCAAGCCAAGTTGAATATCTGCAGGTAGAGCTTGATATTATGCACATACTCTAAAAATGCATGCATATGTAAAAACACTTCTGATAAAAGTGTTCATCAAATGGTATGCAAAGGAATACATCAAGATTTTGGTACATTGTTTCATTGCTCAAATTAAGTGATGTTAAGTGGTGCTAATAGAGACACTAAATCATCCATATGTCAACATGATCAACATGATCTTTGCCATTTTCAGAAAACCCTGGGATGTTGTGTCTTTTCAGAGCACCACATCTCAAACATGTTTCTGTTTTGATCCCTTAGTTTATTTTTATGTATTCTTTCATTTCTCTGTCCTTGTCCCTCCCTTTTTTTTTTACAGTGGACATGCCAGTTCTGCACCTATGCAAACCCCAAGCCCTCTGTAGTGTGTGAGATGTGCAACAATCCGTGTAAAGACCCCGCCACAGTTTCTCTTCCCCCAGTCCTCCAGACACAGCCGCCCACTAAGGAGTCCCCCCAGCCGGCAGTGAAGCCCCAGCCACTGCCCAGGGTCAACCTGGAGCTGAAGAGACAGAAGCTGATGAGGGAAGATGGCCTCAAACTGATCAACCACATAAGAGTAGGTTGACTTCTGAATAATGTCACTTCAAACAATGTTCTGGAGGAAATTAAACACAACAATTTGGTTAGAAAAGTGTGACAATGCTAGAAAAATGTTTTTAATGCAGAACACGGCCCTGATGCTCACTTGTTTGCTGCTGTAGGAAAATAAAAATTGGCAAGGCACACAACAAAAGTTCAAAGTCTTGTACTTTGTCCATGGATCTGGTGTAACAAGCATAGCTCTCGCCAAACACTTGATTGAACATTTTTATCCATTCATACCCATTCATATCTAGTTTAATTCACCATGTAGGAGCTACGCTAATGCAGAAAATAAACCAGGAGAGCCATTTCTGGAACCTTTTGCAGTAATCTCATTTCAAACTCAGTGCTTCATCTTGCATGGTCTAGTTATCCCACATTTGTATTCTGTTTTATGTATCTTACTTTAACTCTGTACATCACTATGGTTAACTAGTTGTTTTAAACATGCTCTTTAAAAAAATGTTTCTCATTTCTAGGAAGCAGAAAAGAAGGGAGTCAGTCCAGAGGAAGTGTACGCTGCCCTCTGTGTCTGTGGTGGCAGTAACCCCTGTGACTGGCTGTCATCAGAGCTGCCACACCTGCTGGATGAAATCTGTGCCTTGGCAGCCTCAGTTTTTCTTTCTGGGACGCAACAGACTACTGAGGCAGATGGAGGGACGGTGGAGCAGAGTGCTCCCGATTCCATGGCTGAAGGTGTAAAGCTGTCCAGAGCCGAGGCCAAGCAGGCATGGCTGGCAGCAGGGGGCGACACCGAGAAGGCAGTGAAGCACCTACTGAGGGACAGGCAGGCCAAGGTGAGATTATTTTCTTTTTAAAACATGACGGCACCTCCAATTTCAGCTCTGCTCTGCCTTCCCCAGTGGTTTGAGAAGAGCACTGGGGTTAGAGCGCGGCAGAAGAGAAAGAGCTGGAGGGGTCAGGATAATCCCCAGGCTTTGTGCTTTATGTGGAGGAGAAGATGGTCTCCTAATATTTTTGAAAAAAATTAAAACGATAAAGTTTCTTTGTAAAGCACTTATCAAAACCAGCGATGCAAAGTGCTCCAGAAGAAAAACATAAAAACTCAACAATAAATTAAACACTAATTAAAAAAAAAAAACAGAAAGGCATAGGGAATGATAAAATGCAAATAACAATAGGTGAATAAAAAACAGTATTAAAGCAATATAGATAACATTTAAAACCGAGTGAATCAAAACTTAAAACAGACTTAAACTTAAAATAGTGCAGTGCAACACTCATGTGCATTCATGTGTCAAAAGTGATCAAGTGGAGTATAGCACAGTCGTGAAGATTGAAAATAAGCAAAAAAAATGTGACTGGAATGTGGAGGAAAGTGCTGCTATTAGTGGACCCAATGGAAACATGTTAGATCTGAATGATTAGTTTCTTGCCCGAGTAATTGGTAGATAGATTCCAGAAAATCACACTGCACATCTATTTCATGAGAGAGGGATGAATAGATGAACTGTTGCAAGTAAGCTCGATCCCTGACTAACCTCCAGCAATACATTTAATGCAACGTTGCATCAGGCCACTGGGTCATTTGTGGTGCTGTTCTCTGTTTTTCTGTGTGTAGATGAGGGAGCTGCAGTCTCTGGGTTTCCGGGAAGTGTCTCAGTGTGAGGAGGCCTTGCGTCTGAGTGGAGGAGAGGTGAAGGGGGCCTTGTCTCTGATGCAGCGCCCTCTGCTGGAGCCTTTCCACCAGCGGATCTGGAGCGAGCAGCCCGAGCCGCCGGTTGATCCCCATCACCCTGACAAACAGGTCGGGCAGAGCGCTGTGGCACAAACGCCTGAGGGCAGTCATTGTTTACACCTGATACCTGTGCTCAAACTGGCACGATATGCTTGTGTGTACTTTTGTGGCGAGTGGGGGTGGGTATGTGCTTTTATGAGGTGAATCCTCATAAAAACAAGGGAATCAATGTTTGCCTTGGTTACCATGATCTTTCAGATTAGTGTGCATGTGTATGCATGTCCTGTTATGTCTGTTTTCTTTGGGCGTGCTGCTGCCAAGTCTCTATTTAATCCCATGATTTGTTTAGCAGCTGTATTTTGTTACACACCAGTGGGTCGTCATTTCCTCCTCACTGACCTCATTTGCTCCCTTCAGAGGATGTGCAGGCGCCTGCTGGCACTATACAACCTGCCCAGCTGGGGGCGCTGCGAGCTGGCCCTGTCCTTGCTGCAGGAGCCAGACATCACGTACACCCTGGAAGACGTGGTGCAAGCTGTTAAAGAATCCCACAACAGGGACTTCATCAGGCGGCTCCTCAACAACGAATGTCCCTGCTGCCTGAGCATTTTCCCCTGCAGCAAGGTGGGCCTCTCACTAATGTGGACTTTATTTGTGTGTTCTGGTTTAGTTTGACTTGATAAAACAAATGATGAAAAAGTAATGAAAAGATAATGAATATGACATGCAACCAGAACTCACAAAACAGATCGAACAAAGCAACACCTTTATTTATTTGTTTGTTTTATTTTTGCTGTACTTTGTCATTAATCATTTGAAATGTAAAGGTAACAGAGCAAGTCATAAGTGCATAAAAAGCAAGCAGATAAGATAAATTGATTGAGAGTGTGATCATGAACTGGAGGCTGGCTGGCTGTATTTTGTATAGGCCCAGATAGTTATAAATGCATACCTTTTTAATATGGAAGGGAACAACAGTGAGAATCCCTATTAACTTTTTTGTCTGGAGTTCTGTTTAAAGCTTTCTTTAAGTGTAATGATTTGCATATAGAATATGATAGTGATTTTCTTAAGTTGGTAAGTGAAATCCAAATTATTAAATGCTGCAGAAACGAGTAGATAAAGGTAAATGACAAAACACACTGAGAAGAGAGAAAACAAAATAACAGCAAGGTGACATGATAAAAAGTGTCTTGCCTCAAAAGAAACCAAAAAATGCACACAAGCTCATATTACAGGAACATTTTTTCTCTGCCAGTTAAACACACGTGGACTCAAAATGTTGATCTTGGCTTGCCGTTGCCTCCAGTGTATTTTTGGTGCAGGAGAATGATGGAATAACAGTGAGATGAGTTGCACAGTTCAACATTTATTGCACAAACTACAACTTCATGATTATGTCTCCCTGGGAGAGTTGAGAGCTCTGATTAAATAATAAAAAAAAAAAAAACTGTCTAACCGAAGAGAGCAATTGCTGTTCCTAAACTGGACTTCTATCTGTCGTCCCTTGTCTGTTTTAACATGCTCTATTTTTAATTGTTCCTGTCTTTTTTTTGGCATGCTCTACTTTATTATTTTTGTAACCTTGGCACTTCCTCAAGGCACTTCCTGGTTAAATAAAGGTAATAAAAATAACTGAATAAATAAAGACAGCTGTTTACAACTCTTTCCCTGTCCCTTTCTCTTGCAGATGCAGTCGCTGACCTCCTGTCAGTGCTCAGTGTGCCACGAGTGTTTCAGCCAGCACTTCACCATCGCCGTGAGAGACAAACACATCAGAGACATGGTGTGTCCCGTGTGCGCCGGCCCAGACATCAACGACCCCGAACAGCTGGACAGCTACTTCTCCATCCTGGACATACAGGTACACCAAGAGAGAGAGAGCGAGGACCCTGACACCTGCTTGTTGGAGGTCAGAGGTCACGTTCAGCTGCCACCCTGCCCTGCGCTTGTGTTTTGATGTAAACAGCACAATCATTGTATTTGACATGGGTTTGTTTCGGTCAGCTGCGGGACTGTCTGGAGCCCGACGTGTACGACCTGTACCACAAGAAGTTGACGGAGCACACTCTGATGAAAGACCCCAAGTTCCTGTGGTGCTGTCATGTGAGTCGGATCTTCCTCCCACACTCCCGTTCTAACCTGCTTCTTCTTCTCCTGTCACTAAACCAGCTCTCAGCACTTTGTTTTTATCCTTAAACCACACGTTTAACACCTGTAGGCTCATTTCAGTCTGTAGGTTAGTGTTGTTTTCTTCAGTGTTGTTTACTTTAGTGTACACTGGAAAAATCTGTAAAATCCAATTTGAAAATACCATTTCCAGGCTGTGGAAATGTTATGGGAAATTATAAATGATTAAAAAAAATGTCAAAAGTCATGGACATCTAAATTAGCATAAACTGTTAAAGATTGAGTGACTTAAGAATAATAAGATAGTGGAATCAGTGTTCCACTTCAGGATGTTTTTGTGTGTGAGTTTTCATATATCAGTTTGTCTCCGTCTGGTGGAAGACATTGAAAATAGCTGATTTTACCTCTGCAAATAAATACTGTTCACATTTTGGGGTCAAACCAATTGCATATTATGTTTTTTATTTTCCTCAGCTCTGTCAGAAAAACCTTATTTGGGTTTTATTTTTTTTTTTTACCTCATTTGATTTAGAGAGGCTCCCTTACAGTATTTGAAATGTTGGCTTACTTTTACAACATATATAGCTTTAGCTTTGTGCTAAAACACATATTTCCAGTGGCAGATCTAAAAAAAAAACATGTCTTTTGGTTTTAGAGATTAAGATAAAATTCGAGGAGAAATAATTGAAAACTGTTCATATTTCAAGGGCAAGTTATGATTCAAACAACTGGATTGTTTTCAGAGTCTAAATGACGGTTAAACACGACATGGAGACAAATAGCAGAACAAGATGCATAAAGTGATAGGGGAAATAAAAGTCCGTTAAAACGGCCCTGATGCAGGAAGTGAAATCGCAGAGGAAGTGGGTGTGGTGTGGAATTACTTTTTCACCAACACCCCAGCTAACTGGTTTGCTGAGTTTTTAATCGTTTGATTGAGACACATGTTTAATCATCCTCTGCACATTCAGAGATGTCCTTCACTGCTGTTTTCTCAACATGTCAAGACTATTGCAGCTTTAAACTTCTTCTTTATTCAAAAGCCACCATCAAATCTGCAGCTTGTAGAGGAAACAGCAGCTTGGATTTAATAACTAAACCAACAGAACATGTTTTCCATATTTTACCATCTCAGCTCCTGTTACCAGTTAAAAGTGGTCTCAAAATTGTATTAATCATGTTTAAAGCACAACTGGGTCTCATCCTCTCTAACATTTTTACTTAATGACATTCATATGCCTCTTTCTATCAGTTTGTGAGCTCTGCCTTTAGGCTCTGGAAGTGCAATATAAATAAAGATTATTAATATTTTCATCCTATCCACACACCTCATCTCTCTGCCTGTTGCAGTGCATCTCTGGGTTTATCTATGACGGAAACCAGCTGAAGGTAACCTGCCCGTCTTGCCGTAAGAGCTTTTGCGCTCAGTGCAAGAAACCTGTGAGTACAAAACAAATGTTTCTGCCTTTTCTCTGATCTTGTAGCACTATGGCTGCACAATATTGCCAAATAAACTATTGCAATTTTTTTGTTTTGAAATTTCCTATGGTGTTGTAATACTTGTGAGCATGACGTTATACCTTCATCCTGTTTCTCTGCATTTGAAACATATGCTGTTTAAATGGTAAATAATAAAATGTTAAAGGAAGGATTTACTTGGTTTTGATATGATAAAAGATCTTCTTACAACATACAGCTTGATTTGGAGTACATATTTTGTATAGCATCAAAGAGAATCATTTAGAAAGTCGTTTGAAATCCTGTCCCTCTCATTTTCATTAAAAAAATGCAGCCTCCTGTTATTTGGAGGCTGCAATGGTCAGTTTTTGACTTTTGCTCTTGACCGAGCCGTGCAGCCTTGGGAAGCTCTCTCTCCTCACTCGCTCTTCCTTCCTGTCGGCCCAGTGGGAGCCGCAGCACCAGGATGTGTCCTGCGAGCAGTTCCAGCAGTGGAAGAGGGAGAATGATCCCGAGTACCAGAGGCAGGGTCTGGCCGGCTACCTGAGAGACAACGGCATCAGTAAGACCCAGCAGAGACTTCACCTGCAGCCTCTGAGTCTTAACTGACCTGCAGCAGTTTAGTCTGAGTTTGTATCATCAGTCTTGTCGACCTTCCACAGGATTAACGCAAGTCTCTTCTGCACCTCCCCCTCGGGATGATTGATGTTATTCACAAATCGTTGACTCCTTAAACTCACTTAGTTCTCATGTATTTTCATTTATTTTGAAGCAAGAGGGTTTTATAAGGTCCTTTAGTATTTTTATTTACCTACACAAAGTATTTTCCATTGTTTTAGTCTTTTTTTAAATTGTAATTGTTATTTAATCATTTGGCCTTAACATGTATATTATATTTTGTTGTATTTTTTCAACATATTTATTGATACATTTATTTATTTATTTATTTATTTATTTGTACAATGAAACAAAAAAGGAACAAAGAATGGAAATGCAACAGATGGTGCAGGTGAGATTAAAAACCCCATGAGGTTTTTAAGATTATCTCACAAAGATAAAACCGCTACATCAAAAATGTTACAATATAAGCACCAGTAAAAAAAACAAACAAAAAAAGTATATTTTATCACTAACTATTTAAAGCTGCTTTAGGCAACTTTGCACACCAGCAGCCTCAGAGTTTGAACGTCCTCATTATCCAGAAATCCAGTAATCTGATGTCAGTTAACTGGGCATTCCTGCTTTATTTTTGCATAAGAAATCATGCTTAGTGCAACTTTTTACACTAAACTAAACAAAGCAAACCCAGTGCCAAATTTGTTCATTTTTTTTTTTCAATAGACAGATCTTCCAGGTTCTGAGTGCAGGTTTTTGTCTGTCCTCCCCCAGCCTGTCCTCACTGCAGGTTCCAGTATGCGCTCAGTAAAGGCGGCTGCATGCACTTCAGCTGCTCCCAGTGCAGATATCAGTTCTGCAGCGGCTGCAACAACCCCTTCCACAAGGTGCGCTCAGCTCATCTCCCCACACTCTGAATGAGCAGAGAATGATTTGACTGTTCATTTCCAATTTCATTATTTGCGATTCAAATTGTAGCTTTTGTTGTTATTGTTGTTATTATTAGTAGTACTAGTTGGAGTGTTAGCACAGGGTGTCTGCGGGACCTTAAAATGTCCCAATGTAGCAAAATTAGGCCTTAAAAGTCTTTAAAGTATGTTAAATTGTTGTGTTAAATTTGAATTTAGGAGATCCTTATTTCCATATTTCGTTTAGCTCTTTCTCCTCTAAACCTAACCTACTTTCTTTATACTCACATGCTGCACTTAATTCATTTTATATTTACTTCCATACACTACATTTACATGCACACACAATGGAGGAGAGAGAGGAGAGACCTGCCCCAAATTCTCTGTAAAAACAAATTAAATTAATTTAGACAGTAACCACAATGTAAAACTGACCTCAGCACAAGACCAAATATATTCGACTGCAATCCTTATTCGAATAACAAAAAGGTGATTTTTTTCTCCCAAAATGAGTCTTTAAAATGTCCTAAAAAATATTAAATTTAAATCTCTGTAGACACCCTATAGTAATAGTATTGGTAATTAATGTTATTACTGTTTTACTATTAATGTATCTGTCTGTGTTTTTTTTTTTTTTTTTTTTAATCAATATTGCTCAGTTAATAGCAATGAACTTAACAGGAGAATCTCATAAAACTGAAGCTCGCTGTGTAGTGGTTAGGGTTAGGGTTAGGGTTGTTTCAGTGTTTAGGCTTATAACAAAGCAGTCATGAGCAGCCGGAGCAAACCACTAGTGCAACTAACTTACCATTTAAAAGATCAAATACTCCCTAAAATATGTCAGTGTAAAAGCATGCTGGTAACTAGCAGCTCGTCCTGAGAAGTCCCAAACATCTGAGTTTGACATCGTCGCAGGCAACTGAGGGGTTTTGATCACTGGAGTTGCAGCGGATTAAGTCTGTTTTTCAGTTTCATTTGGCAGCGGTTTGCACATTGGTTTTAAATGACAAAAACATCCCTAGGAGAGAATCCTACTCCACCCCGTCACTAAGGTTTGTTATGTTCTGACATGACTGAAAGTGTTGTTGTAGCTGCAGCCCTGCCTGTATTGCCCACTCAGCTGCTGTGTTTGTGTTGGCCCTCGCTCTCAGACGGCGTGTAAGACGGCCCAGTGTAAGCTGACTGGTCTGCATGCTCATCACCCGCGGGACTGCCTCTTTTATCTCCGGGACTGGGAGCCGGCGAGGCTGCAGGAGCTGCTGCAGGTGAGGAGCTCAGGAGGATGAGCCTGAGGAGGAAAAGAAACAGTTTGCATGTCGATGATATCGGCATGATGGTGTTTTGATTAGACAGACCATGATTCTTCTGAAATGCTATTTCCTCATGAGTTTAACTCCCGTCTGCAAAATAAAAGTTCCCCTCTACCCATCTGAACAAGCCAGTGATTGTATTCAGTTTAATTCTGGTATTTTCCATTCGGCTTCCTCCAAATAACAGAGGGGTTTTCTGCAACATTAGTTGAAAGACAAAGTTTTTCACCAACCACATGTCCTGTTGTATGCTCCTTGAGCTGCCAAAGCACTCCTACTCTCTTATTATATGGATTAGAGAATCAGCTGAAAGCCTCAAATGTAAATGTAAATTAAAAGTGTATTTCTTGATGTTTTTCCCCATCAGAGGAACACCGTGGAGTTCAACATGGATCCTCCTAATGGGACACAGACTGGTAAAACAGATTACTGTTCCTCTGCAGATCATCTGTTCATTTGCTCTCTCACTCTCATTTCTCATCCCCTCATCTCAACTCACTGTAACTGCTGTAAAAAAAAAAAAAAATCCTTCACTTGTATTTTATTTCTTTCTCCAACACTCACCCATGTCTTGATATTCCTGGAAATGATCACAGGAATAGTGGCGCTTTGACGATATTCTTATGCCATTTCTCATCACTGGGTGCTTGTAATATGCATTGAAGAACTGAAGCTTATTCTACCTTTGCATTCACTGACAGTCAGCGATAAGCCCAAACATTGAAAATGGAAATCAGTTGAGGAAGAAAGCTTTGACTTCAGTGTGTTGCGGAGAGATGCACATTGGAAGTCGGGGAGTTCAGATTTGAATAGCGCTGAGGAAAAACAAAACCAAGCCACTCTTGTGTGACGAATGTAAACTTTTTTTTGTCTCGACTGAAAAGTGCTTTGGATTTGGTTTTCTTCACTTACTGGAAAATGGCAATGTTTCCATCCATCCATCCATCCATCCATCCATCTTCTGCCGCTTTGGCAATGGCAATGTTTCTTCTCTCTTTATTTTCCCTTATCCTCGCTACCATCTCTGCTCTGAAAAGTCCCTGTGAATTATCAGTGTTTTTTTTTTGTTTTGTTTTTTTTAATTCCCTGCCCACTCACTGTGTCCGCTCCTTTCCTTCCCAGACACTTGTGGTGTGATGGAGCAGAAGGATGAAGGAGGTCAGCAGACTGACTCACCGTGCGGCATCAAGACGCAGCCGGGCCAGGCCGGACTGTGCGAGTGAGTGTTGGCACCGCCACTGTGTCTGGGATCAGGTTGGGAAGCACCTGACACCACCAGCCATAGTCGGCTAAATTAAATATCTTCCTGTGGCTGGTTAAGTTACTCTGCTCCACCAGCCGTCATGTGGAGGTCACAGTCTCGTCGAAAATCAATTGGCTGGTTAGTTTAGAAATTTATTAGCCACTTGTGGATGCAGACAAGACTTTTTCTCTCTCCGCTGGTGACAATTAGATGATGTGTTTTATTTTTAAATAGTTTGTGATTGTCATGATTTCATCACGTAACCTGTCCAGCAAGTTAAAGACAAATTCGCTCCACAAAATAGACAGTACTGCATTCGCTGCTGCTTTTAAGTCTGATTTGAACCTTCATCAGGTTAGGTTTTAGTTACATCAGTAGTAAACAGAGAAGAGAAAAGAGGCAATGTGCATGGGTGAGACAAAAGCTCTGAGAAAATGTGAATCTCACACCTGAAGAGGAAAAAAAAACATCAAGACAACACTGACAGATGATGTCAAAACAAGGAGGAGAAAGTACATCAGTAATCATCTGCTTGTTTCCCCGTGAGGACAAGTTTGATTTTCAGACCATGAGGACATTTTTCCCATGTGAGGTGATGTCAGCCAGTCTTAACTCATTTAAGTAGCAAGGCTTAAGGCTTGGACTTTTTTAGGAATAAGGTTAGAATGAGAATTTTTTTTTTGTCAAGGTTAGGGAAAGATTAAAAACCACTCCAAACTATGAGATCAGCACCGCATGTCTTCATTTAGTCATAAAACACAGCAGTAAGCAGCAGATCAGTGTGTTGAACAAGATGCTGGTGGTAGATTCAGTTTGGACGTTAGCGGTGGATGATGCTTATAAAGTTGGAAGTGCAGGTGTGTTTGTGTGTGATGGAGAAAATGAAGTCTTCCCGTCTGTTGTCTTCAGGAAGCACTACAAGGAGTATCTGGTCAGTCTGATTAACGCACACTCGCTGGACCCGGCCCCGCTCTACGATGCCCAGGAGCTGGGGGTGGCCTGCGACAGATACCAGGTGGACAGGCAGAGGGGGGAGAACGAGGAGGACAACGCCTACCACGCCCGCCTGCTGCAGGTACCGTCACCGGAGAAATCCTCCTCCCCCTTACGGCCCTCCACAGGAAGGGCAGCGGTCCAATTTTCATCATGTGTCTTCCCAGAAATGCATTCCTCTTTGAAATATTTTTCCAGCCAAGTTCCCCCTGACCAATGCAAAAAAAAAAAAAAAAAAGAAAAAGTAGAAATCAAGCCTATCCATCAGTGTGTGAAACAACAACCTGATACTGAGCAGATTTTGTTGTTTTATGTTTTTGCTTCTTGTTGCCTCTTTGTTTTCAGCTGTATCTCTTCTACGTTTCAAGCGAACGTCCTCGCTTGACGACCACGGCAGCAGATTTAAACCACAAACACACACATCTGACACCTTCAGGAAACCTGGAGGAAAAACTGAATATAAGATGTGCTTTATCAAACTTACATTTTTAATTGAATTCATTATAGCATAGACTAATTATTTTAGGAGTTATGCATGACTGATATTTTGTGAATTAACTTTTTGTAAAAAAAAAAAAAAAAAAAAAAATCTAATCTCTGGGGTACGTCCCATTTGGGAGCCGCTGTTTCATCCCACCTGTGTTCACTGTGCAGATACATCAAACCTGAAATACCTGTCAATAAAAGATTTGCTGGAGGCCACACCTGGGCAGCCATGTGTTAATTAAGTAACTGAAAAAACAACACGATATTCAATACACTACCTTTGTATGAATAAGTAAACCTGTGTTTTAAAATATTCCATGTTAATGTAAAGGACTTGAACCCTGATTTTTTTTCTTGTTGTTTTTTTTTTTTTAATCCTCACAGAAACTGATGGAAGTTCCTCTCGGAGAAAAAGTCCCTCGAAGCAAATGAAGATTCCTGAACTCAGCCCAATACCACAAAAAGAAATACATTTTGCCTTTTTTGTCTCTTTAAAAAAACATCCAGTTGTCGCTGTTTATGTCTCTGTTTTATTATTTTATTGGCGGCTTGTGTTCCGTTTTTCTTCTGTAATATTCACTGTGGAAGGTAGTTCTCCTCTTTCTCTCTTCTCTTAATTGTGAAGAAAAAAAATATTGACAAGTATTGAGTTTCTTCATCATGCCTGTGTCTTTATCTTCAACCTTTCTGTCAGTGTGGGATTAAATCTTGTCCGTTTTAATGTTTATGTCATGTATTATTGAGGTTCCTAATGGCAAATACAATTAAAAAGGAATATATCTGTGGCAGTCTGGTGTAAAGAGAGCCTGATACCTTTGTACATCAGTAATTTGCACATGTTTCATCTCATGGAGCTGAATAAAAAATCCATACTGTATATCCATTTTTGAAGGTGTGTGTGTGTGTGTCATCACCTGAAATTCATCATTTATTATCTACAATAAACAGGATCCATGTGGTAAACAGTGTCCTGTTATCAGTCAAATAGATAATAGATTATAAGTCATCTAATTTCCACATATAATAACAAAATTTGATATAATTTTAAACATTCCTGTGCCACCTTTTAGAAGATGGATACTTCAGCTTGGAAACAAACTGTAACTTGATTCATTCTAAATGTGGATTTGTTCTCTTTCATTTTGCCCAGAGTGAAAGTAAAACTACACATCAAGTTGCACAAATTCTCCCTGGGGGCTAAAACAAGAACAAGTGAAATCAGCCCCTCCCACTCTGGGAATTACTCATCAAGTCTATCTTTATTCAGGGATAATCCGGTAATTACACAAAATCCCCACAAGCAATATAATATAAATTCATGGGGATATTAAATGCCTTTGGATGCCAGTGTCATTGGGTTTGATCCTCTGGACCAGTAACAAAGTTATTATATAATAATAATAATAATAATAATAATAGTGATAATAACACCAGAAGTTAAAAACAGTGTCATAATAAGAAAACATTTACAAGAAAGTTTGACACTAAAATAAAAGTTGCTGTTTATTTTGGCTTATGAGCAAATATGAAAAAAAAAAAAAAATAGTGCAGCACTCATACCACAGATACTCAAACCAAAACTGAAAGAGTGTAAGATGAGCACCTAAAAAAAAAAAAAAAGCTAAGCCCTACTTATACCAAAGACCACGACCAGGCTGGCACATGTGAGGGAAAACAGGCACAGGCGTTATTTCATCAAGTCTGTATTAATGTGTGTGTGTGTTTGTGTTTGTGTGTTTGTCGCCCCCTAGCGGCCGCTGCGGGCACCGGTTCTCTAAAGTCACGTGGTTTCTGGGAAAAGGAGCGTCTGGCTGCAGCGGCTCGGAGCTGAGACACCCGGAGCAGCACAGATTTGCACAGGCACCGCGGAGGAAACGCAACTGAGGTAAACGAAACTTAAATCGACTTCCTTCATCTTTTATACCACCATAGTCGCTAAATTTATTCTACATAAAAATATCAAAAACCAAAAGCCTCGCGTGCAGCCGGTTATTCCGATAAATAGGAAGCGGAATGAACGCCTCAAGTTTTTGTTGTTTTGCATTCTCCGTTTTGGGTGTCATTCTGCTGATGATCCGGTTAAAACCACAAGCGGGACCGGTTTGGTTTCTGAGTAAAACACGCACTTTAACTTGTTATTTTGCATCAGAGGAAACTAACACGCATCCTGCTGTGGCTTTATTATTGCTTTATTCTTGTAAATGAGGCCAGTGCAGTTTAAGTTTGTCAGCAGCTCTTATCGTGGGAGAGGGCATGGTGTCATATCCGTCTGGTGATATTTTTTTTCTTTTCTTTTCTTTTCTTTCCGCTTCTTTTCCTTCTCTTAACTTGTCTTTTATTTCTCTTGGCTGTTTTCAGTGTTTATAGTCGAGCCATGGCAGCGGGGAGACAGCGCTCCACTCGCAAACTGCGCTCCTGGATGGTCGAGCAGGTCCGTGTGTGTGTGTGTGTGTGTGTGTGAGAGAGAGAGAGAGAGAGGGAGAGATAGAGGCAGTGAGGGAGAGGTAATTGTGTGATACTGAGTGAATTAGAATGGATTAGTTAAAGAGCGTGTGTGTGTGCATGTATGCGCGCGCGTGTGTGTTTGTGTGTGTGCAACTCGAGTGCAAACTGAGGCTGCAGGATATGGACAAAATTGAATTTCTCATTATCTCTGCCAGATATCTCTAATGATATGATATGACCATGGCATCACATTTATTTGAAATTTAAAATGTAGCAACAGTGAAAATTAAGCATACCTAAAGAAAAAAAAAAAACTGAATGTAAATGTAGCTACTTCACAAAGTATTTCATTGATCAAAATAAACCAGTCAATGTCTGAGGATAACACTAAAGCTGGTATCGTCCATATTGTTGCCTTTTGAGATATTAATATCGTGCTCGTGTTCATATCTGGCTACTTACATGATATCGATATGTAGTTCAGCCCAAACAGAAAGATAAAGTTTGTTTGTGTTTCACTCTGTGGTGGCAGTGCACATTCAGTGTCACATTATCAGGTCCGCACAGTCTAATGCAGCTCAGGTCAGCAGCTCTGACATCAATTCTACCTTTTAACAAAGTTTATAATGTTCAGTTTTTGTGGAGAATGTGTGAATACAATTCTGTGTTCATTACTGAGGTTGTAGTTTGCAGAGGTCTGCTACTGGACTACATTATATTGAGAAGTGTTTCCAATTTTTTGTCTCTCCGTATTTATATACTATGAGGGGGACAGAATAGTGGAAACAGCTGTCAGTAATATGCAGTCCAGTCCAACAGCAGCACTAACTATGAGCTCAATGCCAAACACAGACGTGAATGAACACCTCTGTTACCGTGACACAACAGCTGGATTGGATTTGATTGGGAGGAGTTTACAACTGAAATTCTATTCTATTATAATTCTATCTTTGAAAACGCTTTGAAAATCCCACTCATTCTGTTTTTAACTTTTGCATTTTTTGACCCCAAATTTTTGACCCTCAAATTGCATGTATTCAGTGTTTTCTGCTGAAATTCTCTAGATTTAAAACGAGAATTCAATCACCGTGTTTACATGCACACGAGAAACCAGATCATTGACTAGCATTGATTCAAGTTTCACTCATAGTGCAGCTTCCATTATTAAAAAAAAAAAAAAAAATAGACTGAAATAATAAAATGACAAACATAAAATTAGAAAAGACTGAGCAGTGTGTGATTGTTGTCACTGGTTGTCACAGTATACTCTCAGATATTTTGGGATAGTTTGGGATGTTTCGGTGTGTGCCGCCTGCCGCTGTGTGTGTGTGTGTGTGACGCTCGGCTGTTTTCGGGCCGTTGCAGGTGAGCAGTGGGAAATACCCGGGGCTGGAATGGGACGACGACGCCAAGACCATGTTCCGCATCCCGTGGAAACACGCCGGGAAGCAGGACTTCCGCACAGACGAGGACGCCGCCATCTTCAAGGTCTTTCTATTGGGATGTTTGTTGACTGTAAACTGGGTCACGCTGCTCCAAACACACACACACACACACACATTTTGGAGGGAAAAATCATCTCACATTAACCACTAAGTACCTGCTTTGACAGTATTTTAAGTTATTTATATAGTGTCTCAAAATACCAGTGACGCACAGTAACAAAATATGCAAAAACATGCACACAGCAACACAAATATTGATACATCACGATACTTCCTCTTGTGATACATTATTGATACGCCTGCACCAAGTATTGATATTTGAGTTTTCAGCTTAATTTGCCCAGCAGATTCCTGCATATTGAAACACTATTTAGCCATTAAACATTATTTTTCTTCCTCAGTTACAGATATCATGATGTTTCATAGCTGTTTAGTTTGCAGTATATTCAGGGGAGGATCTAGACAAATATTCATGGGGTGGCAAGAGGGTGGCATGGAGACTTTAAGGAGTGGCAGAAATATATATGCTGATTTAATACCAAACGATCACATATATCAGTATTTGCTTGGAAAACCCCCAAATGAGGATATTTTAACTCAAAAACATTCTATTATTGTGGTACATGAGTAAAGCATTGAATAGAAAACCAAAAGGTGGCATTAGAAATATTTATTTATTTATTTATTTATTTATTTATCAACCCCTTAAATAGTGGGAGTGTCATCTTTTGCTGCATTTACTTGCACTCGGACATTTGAGTCTCGTAACAGCGAGTTTCCGAACAGCTACAATTAAAAAATAAATAAATAAATAGTCTGAAATTGGGGTGGCAACTAGGGTGGCAAGGCATTTTTCTAGGGTGGCAGCTGCCACCCCCTAGAACCACCTATGAGTATATTGCATATCGCGTAATCAGACTCCAGACAGAAAAGGTGCACAGCAGAATGAAATTTCAGTGCATCCGGTTTACAGCTGTAATAGAAAATACTATAAAAAGTTACAGCAAAAAAAAACCCAAAATAAGTTGAATATGTCAGTATACTATGAAACAGACATGTATATATTACACAAGATCGAGAAAAGTTGCCATACTAAAAAATAAATTGCTATACTTTAGTACATTAACAAACATTTGATATATTCAACTTGTTTTCTTGTCAGGGTCGTAATTATTACATACTTGGGTTTTATGCACGCTGTGTGTTATGAGGTGGGGAAATCTTCCTCACTGACGCTTGAAAGCTCTGGTTTTCTTTAATAAAAACGCTCCCACACGCTCTCCCCTCAGGCGTGGGCGGAGTTTAAGGGCAAGCTGAAGGATGGCCCCGCCTCCTGGAAGACGCGCCTGCGCTGCGCCCTCAACAAGAGCGCCGAGTTCGCCGAGGTGACGGAGCGAGCCCAGCTGGACATCTCCGAGCCCTACAAGGTGTACCGCCTCGTCCCCGTCAGCGAGCAGGGTGAGCCCACACACACACACACACACACACACACACACACACCGCACAATAAAAGCCCCACAGGGTCACCGCCACACTTTAAGTCTTGTATCGTCTAATTTTCCATGATGAGGGACTGGCTGCACATTGTCCCACTTAATACATGGCTACTTATGGAAAAAAAGCAATAATTTGATAGAAAAATATTAATTGTATCCCTCCCTCCAAGTAGCCCCGTTTTGGGTCCGCACAGAACAACCTGGTTAAGCTCTTACTTTGAAAAACCTGCCTAAGATGCCTGGCTTGTGTTGCTCCCTTTTCACATCAGACATTCAGTTTTAACCTTTAAGACGAAGCGCTTTTTAATGACTCAAAATTCTCACATTTTGACTTTAGCCCCAAAATTTTTGCTTTATTCTCAAACTGTTACTTTGAATTTAATGTCAGCATTTCAACTTCACTCTCAAAGGATATTTTATTTATTTATTTTTTCATACCCTATTACTATTCCATCTTTATGGGTATATTTGGATGCCAGAAAAAAAAAACATGGCAGATAAGAGTGGTTAAATTTACTGATAGTGTTTGGATCATATTTCTGTCCCTTGTATTGGTAGTAACTCACTATTGAGATCAGTCAGAGAGGGAGGCGGCAGCTGACTGTCACGTCTCTTCATAATTTTGTTGTTGTTGGACGGTCTTATCTGTAGGTGGGACGCCCCAGCCGGACAGGACTGCTCTGATAACTGATAACTGATCATTTATAATTCATAGCAACAAGGCCACTCAGACGCACTTTATCAAGGTGCCGCTCCCAGATTAAAAACCTCGTATTTCTGAATAATTCATGAACTAAATGGGTGTAGAATGAATTTTCAGTTTAACTTTAAGCTGTGAGATTTTCATCCAGCAGCAAAGACGAGGTTCCTGTTAACAGTTTGAAGCCGGTTAAGGCGTCACCCAGTCTGTGGCCAGGCTACTGCCAACGTGACAACATCGCCACTGACACTGACACCGATACTGCCGCTGCTCTCTCCTGGAATCAGTCAAACTTCCTCAGTACATTTCTACTTCCATTTTTGACACCGACTGACTGTAAAGTGAAGTGAACACGTGGAAGTTGGGTGCACACAGGATGGTTTTAAATCAAAATTGAGGTTTGGTGGAGTGTTTGGTCGCCCACATGATGGTGAAATATCAATATTAGTCGCTCCGTGCTCCAGAATATTTTATTTCTACCTCTCCATTCACTTCCATAGCAAAACACCTCCCAAAATAAAAGTTTTAGCACATAAACAAATCCCAACAATGCAGATTATGTCAATATGAAAGAACAGCAAGACCCAGTATTTATTTTTTGATGCACTTAAACTGCTTTTATTTTCCTATGTGAATTGGAAAGTAGATCCAGCAGGCATATTAATCACATATCAACCTTATGCCAGGAATAAACGGCCTAATACTTCAATAAATAATTGTAATTACAAGAAAAAAAATGGGTACTGGGGCTTGTTCTTTTTTATATTGTCATAATCTGCTTTGTTGGAGTTGGTTTTCCATGTTTTTCCATGGAAGTGAATGGTGCTTTAAGGAGTTTGCTTCAAGGAATTCATGGGATATGTAAAAAAAAAAAAATCAGCTACACACATGTATTGGCGTATCCATTTTTATTTTATTTCCCCCTCTGTTTTCTTTTCTTCTTGTGAATCACTGATCATTTCTGGCCTCTGAGGCTCATGTGATGATGAATCAGATGAAACCACCTGAGCAGGGGAAATCGCTCCGCATGTCGTAAGAAGGCGTCATCGTGTTGAAAGAGGTCACAAACCAAAACGAGGTTGAGGGCTGGAACTGGAGCAGCTGTTTTTTGTTGTACAGTGACACACACACTCTTCCATGGTAGTGGTAAGAATCACGAATAAACAGTGAAGTGGAAATGTGCGGTTCAGAGAAGTCGAGTCATGCTGCGGCGTGATTTGCTTTCCCAGTCCAAACTGCTGAGTCGCTCCCGGTCGTCTGCTGCAGGCTCAAGACTTCTTGAGAAATTCTCCACGCCTCGCTCTGTTTTCTCTCTCTCTCTCTCTCCAGCTCTCATGACGTGTCTTCCCCCCGAGTGACCCTTGATTTTCTCCGCTCACTGCTGGTTTTAATTTGGCTGTTAAAGCGGGTGCCGTCATATCAGCTGTGTGCGTGGTCATAAAAACAGTAGGACTCTGGCAAGGTCCAACAGGCCTTCCTTTAGTGCGAAAAAAAAAAAAAATCTGTCTTATCTTATCTGCCTTATTGCAAGATGTCATCACTTGTGTCCTTAATGATGTGGATCTGCACTGGGAACAGGTGAGCTCATCTGTCCTGTTTGCAGATTATTGTACTTGCTTAAAAAAAAATGCCATACTTATGTGCAATAACCTATAGTGCAATAACTCCTGTCCATGTTTGCACTTGTACATATATTTTTTCTTTTCTTTTTATTATTCTATATATATTTATATTTATATTTATATTCCTTTCTTTATTTTTCTTGACTATTTGCTCTTTTAACTTGTACACTTGGAGTGGGAGTTGTTATTGTAACAAAAAGTAATTTCCCCCTGGGGATTCATAAAGTATTCTGATTCTGATTCTGAAAAAAAACATGAGGCAAGGCGAGGCTGTCGATTTGTGTGGCAGCGTTCACACACAAAGAAACTCAAAGTGCTTTACATTAAGAGAAATAAAACACGGAGGAAACATGCAGAGTTTAAAATCAATAAAAGCAGAAAAACAAACAGAAAAGAACAAAACAAAGCAAGAAAGGTTTAAAAAAAAAAGTTAAAAGCGCAGACAAAGCAAGAATGTAATCCTTTAAAAAAAAAAGATTAAATGACTTCATGTTTTATTATTTTACAGCCAAAGTTACAGCAGCGACCCAACATTAGTATTACATAACATGTTATTCTACCTTAATTAATGTGAACCAGCCAGTTCATCCAGGTGTCAATCCAACGCTGGGAATCTGAGCCCGGAATATTATAGACAACAAAATCACTGGTGGAATAAAATAAAACTGAAATCGGGTTTTTACTGAAGAAACAAGTCTTGTTTTTCCGTCGCGGCCAAAATGAGAGCGGCTGCTGCGACCTTCATGTCAGTGCTGCACTGTGGTGTTTATCGCAGATTTTCTCACCACCACTCCTTCTGTCTTTTTTTTTTTTTAATCCTCCCACAGACTTTAAGTATTGCCATATTTTCATTTACAAAGCAATTCTTGATTTGCTTTCATCTTACCTTTTCCTTCAAAAAAGCACGGGAAGTTGCTGTTTTCACTCCCAAGACTTTGATTCTGAAATTGGAAAAGGGAGTTTCCTGCTCCTCCTGCTTGGAGTCTGTGGCAAGATGACCTGACTTTGAAATAATCCTTACTGATTATTGACTGACTAGTTCATAATGCCTAGCGATGATCTGTGATGTCCGATTCTGTCATTTATTTCCTGTTTTTATCGTGACTTGTCACAGTAAAAATGACCCTGGTAGCTGTGTTGCTGCAGGTCTCGTCCAGGATATTCGTGTAAAAGAGAATTTTAATCTCAGTGAGTTAAATAAAGGTTAAATAATAAATAAAAATACCACAAGAAGAGCTCCAGGAATATAAACAAGCGATATTAATAATTAGTTAAAATAGCCCTTATAAGTAACCCTCAATTTGTTAAACTCATTATGGTTGTGGAAGGTTTTAAGATACTTAAACAGCATGAATTATGTTGGGTTTTTTTTCTGTTTACTCAGGAATGGCGGTGCCTGAGAAGAAATACAAGGAGAAAGTGTCGAGGAAGCAGAAACGGAGGAGCAGCGACTCGGAGGAGGAGAGCGCCGTCCAGGGCAAGCAGATAAAGGAGGAGGTCTTGGTCTCTTCTCAGCTGGTGGGTCATCATGAAACACTCACAATAATCATTTTTTAATAATTTTTTTTTTTAAATGATTGCAATGATGAGTATGGCTGTGGTGCGGTAGAAGAAGAAACTCAGGACAGGAGAGTGTGAGTTTGCAGTTTAATGAATCTGCAGGGTGAAAAAACTCAAAAATTCGAGGAGGATTCATACCGTTCTTGAGAGAAAAAAAGGTAAACTCCCTCGGTGTGAGAACAGAAAGCAGTTGTTTCGTCAAGGTCAGCTCGGGAGTGTTATCTAACAGATAGAGACATCTGCTCGTCTTGGCCCCGACCTCCGAGAGCGTCACACCAACCGCAAAAACCTCGCAGCGAAACATTAAAACATCTGTGGCAAAGCAAACGGGTAAAACTCTTCAAACCTCCTTCTCCTCACCCTCTGCCTCCTCTTTTTCCTCCTCCTCCCCATACTTCTTAACTTCTTCGTCCTCCTCCTCCTCTTCCTCATCTCTTTGTCCTTTTCCTCTTCTGCCTCCGCCTCCTATTTTTCCCTTCCTCGTCCTTTTCCCTCCTCTTCTTCCTTCTCATCTTCCTGCTCCTCCTCCTCCTTGTCCTCCTCTAGTTCTTCCTCCTCTTCCTCCTCCTCCTCTCTGTCCAGCATCGGCCTCCATTGTTGTCCAAATCGAATGTTTCCCTGTGGCTCAGGCTCTGATTTGTATATGAACTCTGTTTATGTAAAAGTGTCTTCTCCTGTGTAAATGTGTGAAGGAAAATGGGAAAACAGCGCAGCGATGTGGAGAGCTGTGTTTACAGTTTTACAAAAAGTGTCTGATCAAATAACAAAGTGTGTAAAGTGTAAAGTTCAGTTTGGCTCACTTGGTAAATGCATCGACTTCGAGTGTTCATGGTTTCAGAGACGGAGCTTCGAGAATCACTGTTAGCCCTCAAAGTAATGGACATATACTCTTATTTATTTCACATTTGATCGTTTTCGACGTGTCAGCTGGTTTTCCTCGTTCTGGGCTGTTTCTCTCCTGACCTTTGACCTCTGTGATTCCAGTGCCTGGACAACATTGCGCTGGTGAACGGTGCCGCCGTTCACACCGAAGACGCTCAGCAGGCCATCGCCATGCAGGCAGAAGGCAGTGAGTTCACACACCCCGTTTCCTTTTTCTGCAGAGCTCTTGCAGACATAAATGATCTCATTGGTTGAGGTAACCCCCCAGTGGGCGGAGCCAAAGAACCACAGTTTTTTGAGCGCAAGTCAGCAACTTGGTCAAAGCATTATTAAAATTTAAATGGTAGTGACTTCTTTTCTGTCATTGTCACTATAACAATAATAATAATAATAATTATTTAGTTAGTAGCAGAAGACGAGGCTTCTGTTTCTATCAGCTCCCTCGCCTCTATCCTCTTGCTTTTTTCCCACTGAGGTTCAGTCGAATGTTCAGTTTCGCCCATTTTTTCCCCAGGAAAGCAGCTACTGGCATCGCCTCCATAGATTTCTCACTGAATCTCTGGGCCACCGGCTGTTTTTGGGAAGATAAAAGTGGCGGCGTGATCTGAAATGACCCCAAACACATTAACCTTAGCTGTGGTTGTTTGGCTCCATCCATTTATTCTCATCTCAGCCAATGAGATTTTGTCTTCCTGGCACTCTTTCCTTTTCTCATCCTTCTTTCTTTCTCTCTCTTTGCCTCTGAAGTCGATGAGATCCAGTTGGATGTGCGGATCCAGACTGCCCCTCCTCCTCCTGCTCCAGCAGGTAAGAAATCCCCTGACCAGACATTCACAGTGTGATCAAAGTCTTTTCCCGTCTTCTGTGGAATCAAACAAGCAGCGACAATACAATCCGATTTCCCCTCTCTCTCTGTTTCTGCCTCTCCAGTCCAGGACTCCTTCAACGTGGTGGTTCACTATTTAGCCCAGGAGGTTCTCAGACGCAAAATTGAGGCCAGCGACATCCGGATAACGTACTCCTCTTCCTCCGTCGCCCCGCCGACCCCCGCCCCCCTGGTCAGCGGGTTCACGCGCGTCCCGCTGCCGGAGCTGCCGTCGGCGCTGAACTCCACCCCGGAGCAGCAGCAGGCCCTGGCCACCCTGCTGCCCTACATGGAGCGGGGCGTCCTGCTGACCTCCATGCCCGGGGGCGTTTACGGCAAGCGCTACTGCCGGGGCCGGGTCTTCTGGACGGGGCCGCACACGGCCACGCCCGGGCTGCACAAGATGGAGCGCAACACGGAGCCCGTGCTGCTCTTCAGCAAAGACGTTTTCAGACAACGTGAGCTCCCACACGTCATGCACGTTACATATTTACACGTTTGCACGGTGGCAAAAAATGTCACAAGCCAAGAGCTGAGACTGAGTCTTGACTCACTCAGTTTAATTAAATGAGATATTATGACATATTAGGGCTGCAACTATGATTTTCATTTTCAATTGATCTATCAGTTCTTTTTGAAACTCTGATTTATCGTTTTGTTGATGAAATGTCAAAATCAATAATAAATATCCATGACAAGTCAGCAGAGCCCAAAGCAGTATCTTCAAATTACTCTTTTAATCAGATTAGCAACCAAAGAATCCATAGGATTAGTTTTGTAAGAAATGGAGAAAAATCTTAGCAAATCGGTATTTTTGCCTAACAATGACTAAAATAATTAGTCATTTTCTGTCAATCGGCTAATCATTTTATCATTCCAAGCACTTTAAAATATACATGTGCGAGCATCACTTTATAATGTCTTCCTGTTCAGAGCTGGAAAACTACCTGGTGAACGGCGGCGAGCGTCCTCAGTGCGGCATCACTCTGTGTTTCGGGGAAGAGCTGAGTGACATGGAGGACCCGTCGAGCAAACTCATCATCGCACAGGTAAAGGTACACGCCGCTTAAATTGCATTTTACATCAGAACAGGTTCGATCAAAATGCACGTCTCAGATTTCGTTAAACGGCTGCCGTGTGATTTTAAAGCTTTGAGTGCAAACTCTCATTTTGATGCTGCTCTGGTTCTTCGGATTTGTGGTTTGGCCTTGCACGTCGGTAGCTTGAGATTAAGACCTTTGCGGATTCGATCTAACAGTCTGAAATCAGGACTGTGGCATTTATTTAACAGGACATGAATTTGTAAGGACATTTTCTTCGAGCTCTGCTTTACTTTGTTGGTTTGAACCGGAGGCAGCTGTGCCGTTCAAACTCACTTCAGCACCAAATGTGAATGTAGCGTTGGTAACATACACTGCAAAAACGCAAAATCTTACCAAGATTATTTGTCTTATTTCAAGTCAAAAATGTCTTATTCCTAGTCAAAATATCTCATTACACTTAAAATAAGACATGATCACCTCAGAAGTAACTTGTTTTTAGACAATTTTCACTTGTTTCAAGTGAAAATTCACTTGAAACAAGTGAAAATTTGCTTGTTTCATTGGCAAAATTTGCCAGTGGAAAAAGTGAAAATTCACTTGAAATAAGTGAAAATTAGCTAGAAACAAGAAACAAATTTTGCCAATGAAACAAGCAAATTTTCACTTGTTTCAAGCAAATTTTCACTTGAAACAAGAGACAGTTGTCTAAAAACAAGTTACTTCTGAGGTGATCATGTCTTATTTTAAGTGTAATGAGATATTTTGACTAGGAATAAGACAAATAATCTTGGTAAGATTTTGAGTTTTGGCAGTGTAATTCAAACTACTGTGGGGAAAAAAAACTGTTATAACTGAAGGAGGCAGATGTTGACAGATGATCGCTTAACCTTCCTCGAGTTTGGAAGGCCCGGCATAACACAATAATGTCTAGAGCGATGTTCATCTGCAATGAACACCAGAGAAGAAGAGACAGCCAAATCTATCTGTCGTCAAATTTGTTTTGAGCTCCGCCTCTGCTTCAAAAGTCTCTAACCTGGCAGGATGTCACGTTATCTAACATCCAGTAAACAAGCTGCTTCAGAGTCCGTGTGGCTTTTGTTTACATACCCAACTACATGATTACAGAATACCAAATTAGAGGATTCCAAGTCCAGGATGTGTTTATTTAACGGACGGGGTCGTCTCTTCCTCCTGCAGATCTCTTTCCCGTGGGCCGAGCAGCAGGTCCTGAACGCGCCGTCCGCCTTGGAAAACTTCCTCCAGTCTCTGGCCAGCCAGGCGCAGAACGGAGAAATAACCCTCAACCTGGTCCCGGTGCCCTCCCCGGCCTCCTGAGCAAAACCATCACAGCACTATCTACAGCATGAGAAGGACCGCTATCTGAAGGGGTGGGGGGAAAAAAAGTGTAAATAAAAAAATAGATATATTTCTAGCAGGAAAAACACAAACTGAAATCCTGGCACTTTTGAAAAGATGGCAACTTAAAGGTCCTATATTCTGCTTTTCGGGTGGAGGCGGAGGGCGGAGAACGTTCCCGCCCCCATCCGAGATGTGATGCTTTTGTAGGAGGCGAACATCACCTCCAAACGACGGGTGCACTCGACTGGAGGTTCCGGTCGGTACGTGATTGTAGCTACAAGATGCGAAACACTTACATATGAAAACACAAGGAACACAGTTTCACACGATATAGGACCTTTAAGTCCTTGGTTAGGGTTTTTAAAAAAAAAAAAAATCAACACTTACATAGACTGGTTCCTCTTTTTTTTTTTTTTTTTGTAAAACATGAAATTGTGAAGACATTAGTTGCTGTACGGAAAAGCACACTACATGTGGAGCAACACTCTGATCATGTCCTCCTTCTTGTGCATTTCACTGTTTGTTGTTTTTCTATAAGCGACTCTTCATCATATCCAAGTTAAAGCATCTGCAGCAAAACCATCCAGAAAGTAGTGAAATAGTTCAGTAGAATTAGAGCAGTGACATTGCAGTTAACCAGCTTTTCATACAAGTATTTTTTTTTTTTTTTTTTATTAATTAAATCCTCATGTGCAAAGCCAGTTGATGCATTCATACACAATCACTGTTCTGTTTAGTTAGTTAGTTTGTTTTTAGTGGGACAGATAGACATAGATACTCTTTACCGTGTTGATGGATGTTATTTTAATAGATTTGCACATTGTTCAGGTGATGAGGTGGACACAAACGGTGCTCAGACTGACTGGGCTGCTAAAGGAACAATCCACCCTTGGGACTCTTGAACGCTGTCAGATATGCAAAATCGTGAGACTGTAAAAAAAAAAAACAAACAAACAATGAAGCTCATGTTCTTTGATTCACAGAAGACCTGATGTTTACGTTTAATTTATTAAATCATGTTTTTGCACTGTAGCTGTGCAGAAGCCATCTTTAATGTTATTTATGTCGGCCGTGCAATAATCAGAAACAGGCCCAAGGCTGCCAGACATGTCATGGTGCTTTTAAGGGATTGAGGGTGGATTTTTCCTTTAAGTCTGTGATTTGACCAACCCTGGAGGTGGTGAGCAAGGCACAGTCTGGACTCTGGGACCAGTGAGGGGGGGGGTGGGGGGTGGAAGACTGCAGAGATCTACCAAGCTGTAAATACTTTGTGTTATTTATGCATGTACTATTAGATGTCCCTGTTTTGTTAAGAAAACGCATTAAAATGAATATGCCTCTAAATCCTGTGTTAAATGGCTGCTGATGTGTGTGAGTGGTGGTTATATTAAAAAAAAAAAAGAAGAAAAATTCACATTTGTGCATGACGATGAGGTGAGTCAAAGAACACTTAAATAAATCTGGTTTAGTACAAAGTGACGCTACGTGTCGGTCTAGACGTTTCCGTTGGCCGGCGAGGCGAGCTCCGCTATCTTATTGTTAAGTTTCTGATTGGTCCAGTCCTTTGTGATGTCATCCAGGTGGCTGTCAAAATCCACCAATAGCATGTGATCGCCCGACTCCAGCATCTGACTGGCTATCGCCCGAGTCTCCTCCCACTGTCGCAGCATTATCCTGGAGAGGTCGAGAGACACAAACACACAGCGACGTTAACAAACCAAACAGGAAGCGGTTCGAGCGCCTTATACAAAACGAATAAATCATGTATGTCGTGAAAAACAAAAAAACCTCAACCTAAATTATGGCTTTTTAGAAATTCCAGTGTCAGAAATAGTGTGTGGATGCCTTGGAGCTGCTTTTTTGTGTCTGTTTTTAAATGACGTCTTGAATTCAATCTTTCCCTGCTGCTTTTCTTAAACTTCAGCTAAATTCTCCAAAGCAGAAACTGGAGAAAAGGAAAAACAATACAGTCACACAGTCCTGTCACCAGTGTGCAGATCACATGCACTTCAACATGTGCAATTTGCTCTTATAAAAAGGCCACGCTTTGTGTCTACAACACCTCTGTGATGAAACTTGACCTAATGAAGGTTATAGTAAACACAGATCTCGACTGTGCTTGATGTTTGTCAGTGAACACAACCAGTACACTGTAAAAAAAAAAAAAAAAGACTGTGAAATCATTTCTGCTGACAATGCAAGTGAAATAGGGAATGAATGGTTAACTGGTTAACACACTCAGTTTCACTGCATCAGCTGTATAATTCCCTGATAAACATGTTTGTCCACAAAACAATGTGAACACGCATGCTTAATAAACATTTAAGTAGAGAACAAATCCAACGAGCAGCATTTGCACTGTAAAACTTACAAAACAGAGCAACACACTGATTTTATCTTATTTCCTGACCTTTACAGCTGGCACGTTTTTGTCTTTTGTGTTATTGAGAAAGTGTGAATTTAAGACTCTAAACTGAATAAACTGTCAGAGAACTGATGGTGTGACCGAGGGGGTCAGAGGTCGGGCTCTCACGTGTGTTTGTCTTTGAGCGTCCATCTTGAATCTTTGCGCTCGTACATCACTATGGGAGGCACCCGGTAGTCTGGAGACATCTTTCCACCGTCGATCTGAACACAAACCAACAAACAGGAGTTCAGTAAATGTGGCCTGAGGCGGCACAGAGAATGAGCTGCCGGGCAAACGGCAGACTGCGGTCTTAAAAATCGGTGACTGTTAGCTGCCAAAGAAGCTGGCACACCAGAATAACCAGCCTCAACCGCAGTTCGCCTGAATTTGCCTATCAGCTCGAGGCTCATTTCCCTCTCGGCTCGCGGTGCAGCCGGGCTTGTTGTGTTGTGCTTACCATTAACAAAACGGCATTGTTGAACTGCTCGGCGATCTTGTCGGCTATCTTCAGCGCGCACGGCGTGGGGCTGCAGGGACGGGAAAGAGAGGAGGAAGCCGGTTAGAGAGCTGCTGGTCTCTCTGCTGTCACACTGGGATCCATCAGTTTGACGCTGCCTCACTCAAACACGCAGCTGGAAATATTTATCCATCAACTGAGAGTTAATCAGCTGCTATTTCAACAACTGATGATGTGTTTTACTTGTTTTGTCAAGTAAAAATGTCAAACACTGATTCCAGCTTCACTGTGTCTTACTTTTCTCTGTTCTTATTATAAAATTAATACTTTCGGTATTTCAGCTGTTTGTGGGTACACTATTTAAACAGACTGCATAAATGTATGCTATTTAACTGTGCAATACTTTTGTACTGGTGGGACTTCACAATAATTCAATAGTACAATAAATCTGTATATATTGGTGAACTTTTTACCTCTTCTCACAATCTTATTTCTGTATTTATTGCTGTAACATTATTGTAGGATTAATGCAAATATTTCTATATAATGCACACTTTTTTTTTTTCCAATTTTTACTGCACATATTTTTCTTTTCTGCACATTTCTTATGATTTCACTTGCACTGATATATATATATATATATATATATATATATATATATATATATATATATATATATATATATATATATATATATACATATTTTTTTTTTTTTTTTTTTTCTTCTTCTTTTGAGAATTTGAGCCCCTGTAACTGACACAGTTTCCCCTCAGGGATCAATAAAGTCATTCTGACTCTGATATTTGCACATGCATGGCTAGACACAGAAGTGTGTATGGTTCTGCAAACACGGGCACTTCTACTGACACAAAAACCGTTTCCTGTTACTAATTCTTTCAGCACTGTGCTTACGTAGGGCAGCAGTAAACTGAAAAGATACACGCGGAAGTCACTGATGAAAACTTCAACGAGAAAACGTTGTGCTGAGCTCGTCACTGCTCTGGCTCTCACTGCTGAAGAAAAAAAAAAGAAAAAGAAAAAAATGCTTCCCTTAACCCTGTGGGTACTGCAGGCACGGGTGGAGCAGTGGTGGCGCGGTGGTGCCCACCACTGGGCAACAGACTGAACAACAGCACCTGGTCAGCCTTTTCTCTTTTCTAACAACCCTAACAGACAGGAGCCTCATCGCTGTTAAAAAAAACAAAAAAAAAAAAAAACAAGAAGCAATCTGAGGATGTCACTTTGGCCTCCGCTAACTTCCAATGAGCATTTGTCATTATTTTGATACTTAATAGACTAAATGATTGATCAGTAAATAAAAAAAATAATAATAATAAAATAAAACAGATTAATTGACAATGAAAATAATCAGTAATTGCAGCCGGACACAAAACATACACATCACAGAAATGTCACACGTGATTTCTGCCCAATAACGGAGTCCACCGGTGAACTCCAGGATCACAGATATGATGTGATGTCCGCTTTTAAACTGTATTTCAACTTCCTGCTGCCACTTGCCTTTGAGTATTCTGGTGAAAGAAATACAGACGAATCCACTGTAAAAGTTTAAGTGTTACTGTCCGGTAGCAGCTTGAATGTGTGCTGAGTTTAGCGGTGCACCTGGACAATCCATACATGGATTTGTTTATTTCCTGTTTACCAAAAAGCAAAGTCGCACTGACGTGACAGATGACAGTGTGGAGTTTTTAATGCGGCAGTAACAGAGTGACCGGGGCTCACCTGCTGTCTGATACACAGGCGTTGGCTTGGTAATATCCCACTATCCTCTGCTGAGTCTGTGAACACCACACGTCCACCTGGAACAGGAGAACAGACCGTGTTCAAACAGACGATTTGATTAACCCCCGTCAGCCCTGTTAGAACATCAGGACAGAACAGAAACCTGAACAAGCTTTGTGGAGATCCCAAAGATACCAAAAATGTGTTACATGGAAACGGGGAACAAATTAAAGTAAAAAAAACAAAAAACAAAAAAACAACAACAACAACATCAAGTGTCTTAAATTTAGTTGGCACAGATTTTCCAAGTCTGTGGAAGTCTTCTGCAGGGATGGAGCTCCATTCTTTCAAGAGATATTCCCTCATTTGGTGTCTTAATGATAATGGTAGAGACATGGGACTGACATTTCAGATCCGTGTATTGATAGAAGATAAAAGCACACACACTGCCACCTGTAATATTTCTATGATACTTCTGTAGTGAATCTGCTGCTACAGTCTCTTACAGCCTGACTGTAGCTGATGAACATGAAGGTTATCTCCTGTTTCAGCAGCGCCCTCCTATTGTAAATTCTACCGTGGTGGTCATTACTATGAGCCAAATCTACTTCCTCTCGTTGTTCAAAACACAACAAGGAGCTGCCACAGCGATTTGCACCCCTGCGGCTGTTAGCGAGCAAAGCTTACATCACCTTAAGTTCAAATAAATCGCTTTGGAATACACTTAACTGAAAACCTTTTTGTACATTTTTGCTCTTTTAATAAGAAGTTTTGTGTGGTTTACTACAGCCTCGTCTAACCTTGCACATAATACCAACAACAACAGCAGCAATAATAACAACAACAAAAATAATAATAAAAATAATAATAATCAACCTAATCCGTTGATTGCGTTATTTGGTGTGACTCCTCCCATAGTATCAATCTCTTCCTTAGAGACAAAGCTTACAGCCTTTGTCAGTCTACTTGCCAGACGCTTGATACTGCTCAAGTGGAAGTCTCCAACACCTCCTTCGCACACACTGTGGCTAAGGGAAGTTCTTAACTTTGTCAAGCTAGAAAAAATCAGGTGCATTTTGAGGGGCTCCCTGACAAGGTTCTACAAGACTTGGGACCCCTTCTTTAGATATATACGTGAACTGGACTTTCAGTGTGTCCCTGAGTGACAGATAACAGTGTCATAACCGTACAAATGTAAAGTTGCGTTAAGTTGCAGGCTGACCAGCAAATATCATTTTATCATTTTATTATGATTGTCTTTTTTTTTTTTTTCTCTGTGTAACTAACTTTCTTTTGTATCCTTGGTTTTTGTTTTGGTCTCTGTTCTGGTTTGTACTATTTGTCATATTTTGCATTATTGTATTGTTTTGTCTTTCTATCCACTTTGGAAAATTCTAATAAACAGATTGTGGAAAAATAAATAAATAAATAAATAAATAATAATAATCAAGAGAAAGATCAGTACTCGGTGTTGGCTGACACCCACAGCTCAGAGATCAGAATCAGATCAGAACTGAAAAGCGTGGATCGATCATCCCAGATTAGGGTAGAAATGTTTCACCAGAGGATAAAACTCAGAATAACTTTGTACTGATTTCCAGGGAGCCTTCCTGCCCTCTAGAGGACAGGTGGAAAACGAGATTTTGCTCTCCATCATCATCATCATCATCATCAAAACAACAGGCGAGGGAATATCTTCTAGAAGAATGGAGCGTGGTTCGGTGAAGCTGTTGTGTCACCTGTGTGCGGCGTACCTGTGTGAGGGCCAGCTGGGTGATGGGGGCCAGAGGCAGGTGGGAGTGCAGGAGGGGCACACAGTCGGTCACACACACGGCGCCGCCCGCCGAGCTGGAGGACAGCAGCAGGCCGTTGATGCTGCACCGCGGGAACAGACAGGCGTGCAGGTACATCTTCACGTAAGCACGGCAGGACAGCTCCACCTCGCCCATGACTGACCGGACAGGGATACACACACACACACACACACACACACACACACACACACAAGGTTTTTTTTTTTTTTTTTCCACTTACAAATCAGAGCTTGAGCCAAAGGTAAACATTTGGTTTCAACAACGACTCAATGAATGCTAATATTGGAAAGAGAGGAAGAGGAGTGAGAACTAAAAGAGGAGGAGGAGGAGGAAGAAGACAAGGAGGTGAAGAGGTAAGACTCACAAACAAGGCGAGGTTTTGTCTATTTTTTTTCTGATCTTGTTTCTAGCACCGATGTTTTTGTTTTCTTCTGCTGTGATTTTCTTGTTTGAGGACAGTTATTTGCACTGATAGTGTGTTTTGTCAGGAATACACATCCATACTTTACAGGTTTGGCTACCTGTGCATGTGTGTGTGTGTGTGTGTGTGTGTGTGTGTGTTTACTACATGTATGCCAAAACTTTATTACAAACTACTATGCAGTCCATAGAGAAAAAGCAAAAGCCAAAAGAGTTTTTCATTTTTACTATCAGTGTCTAGTCGGTGCTTCGTGTGTGTTCAAATGATGGTGTGTGTGTGACGCAAAAACATCCATTTTACACTGTATTTTAAGATGAATTTGTTCATTTTGCATGAATTGTTTGCTTTTACAAAGGTATGTAAAATGTTTTGCTGGTTTGGTGTACGTTTTTGAGGTTGGTGTGTAAAGATTTGCAAGAAAATAACCTCTAGCTTCAAAGAAAAAAGAAACTATAAAAGGCCCGTTAAAGGGCTGGGACTACTTTTCCCTGCGGATGCATGCTGTCAATGATGAAAGCTGTGTTGATTTCATGAATGGAAAAACCAAAGAGTTTTGTTAAGAAAGACTACATTAAAGCTGCGACCAGGCAGGTTTACTAAGGCGATGTTTTTCTCCCTAGGAATTAAAAAAATCAAAGCTAGCTGTGATGCTATTGTGCATCACCGTTAGCATGGTGGCTAGCCGAGCCGAGCAGCATTCATTCTTACCTCCAGAGGAATAAAAACAGCTCCGTTGAGAAGTTTATGAATAAACCCGCGAGAATTAAATATCGCTTTTGCTATTTGACACTATGATGATTCATGCAGGCTAATAAACAACCGGCAAAAAACAAAACAGACAAGAAATCCAACATCTAACGGGTAACTGTCACCTGTCAGCTGAAGGCGAATAAAACCGGGACTTCCTGTTCACGCCCATAACAGCCATTCTGTCATTTTATTGGCCATAAGGTCGCCGCTTTGATTCTATTGGAGCACTGATTCTATTGGAGCACTGATTCTATTGGAGCACTGAATCATTTCGCCAGTCGCCTGTATCACCGTATCGGTCCAAACTAGCGCTCCCTCTAGTGGAGAGGCTTTAACTCACATGTACAATACAATGATGCTTAACTATAAGTTAAAAATTAGGACAGAAAATCAACTTTTAACTACTATAAATTAATTAACCATTAAATTAACTATTTAAATGAGTCCAGAACAATCACTTTATGCATGGATATTGATTCTAGAGTGCACTTATTGATTCTAGAGCGATTCTAGAGAGCACTTAAACGCACCAAAAACATAAATCTTATTACTAGATAATTTATTCTGATTGTAGTGGGAGATTTTGCAAAGGGAATGTGGCATTTTAGCGTATTTCTGTTGTATATCTTAATATTTTTGACTGTTTAAGGGAGAAAATAGGTTGAAAAAACGGCAATTACAGTGTAAAGTAAAACATATTTCCTTATTTTTTCTTCTTCTGTAGATTTATCGATCGCAAACTGGTAAATTCTTGTGTAACAGCAGCAGGTTATCCAGACATCGCACAGGAACAACAGTAAAACTACACAAAATCAACAAAGAGAGAATTATAAATCTTATATATATATGTATATGTATATGTATATATGTGTGTGTGTGTATATATATATATATATATATATATATATATATATATATATGTGTGTGTGTGTGTGCATGTGTGTGTGTATACATACATACATATATATGTGTATATATATATACATACATACATATGTGTGTGTGTGTGTGTGTGTGTGTATAAAACACAAGTAACACAATAAATAAAGTGTATCAATACAATACAAAAAACATAAAGAAAAACTATGCATACCCTATAAGATCAATATTTTTTTTAAAAAATGCTAAAAATATCTATAAAATCTCTATAGACCTTTCACCTACAGTAACTACTACAGTACATCTGCGCAAATGTTACTACAGTAACATGTCCCTCTCTAACAGTGAGGGTCGACCCACGCTGGAGGTCTGCCCTCAGTTTGAGTTTCGTCAGAATCGTCACTTTGATTCAACTGATTTTGATATTTCATTTCATAAAGCATCTGACGCCTCATGTTTATTCTGCTAGTTAAAATACTATTTCACTGTCACTTAAAGACTGTAAAACATCTGGCATCAACTCTCATGTGGATTTTTCAGGGCAGAGACCCAGACTACTATGAGCAAACTAATGGAAACCTAATGTAGCCCAGAGGCTGGCGTGTATTTTATCAGGCTTTTATTTAACTGGTGTGTGTGTGTGTGTGTGTGTGTGTGTGTGTGTGTGTGTGTGTGTGTGTGTGTGTGTGTGTGTGTGTGTGTGTGTGTGTTGTCACTGGGGGAAAGGTGAGCCACTGGCAACTCGTGTTGTTGTGTTCCCGAGCTACCGGACGGGGGCGCTACTTAACCAAAACACAGGAGTGATGCTGCATTCATGTCACATCAGACAAAATGAAAGATTTCACATTTTTCTCAGCTCTCAGGTTGCAAACGGGTCTCGGATCTTGCGATGGACACCGATTCTTCAGATTTACCGACAATAACAACTTAAAAAATAAAATTTCCATTTCACCTGATTGGTTAGTTTTTTTTTGTCACTTCTCTTAAAAAACAGCTATGAAAATATTTTCTTTTCCATTGCGGCGTGTGTTCTGCATCAAAACATGCAACAAAATGCAAACTCGTGTGTGTGTGTGTGTGTGTGTGTGTGTGTGTGTGTGTGTGTGTGTGTGTGTGTGTGTGTGTGTGTGTGTGTGTGTGTGTTTTTTTTTAACCCTCTAATGATCTTTGGGCTCAATTTGACCTCATGTAATGTTTAATACCTCCAAATACACGTTTAAGATTATTGTTTTTGCTTCGTATTTAATGACTTTTCCTAATTTAGTGAGGGCAAATAGGTAAATTAAGATGATGATATGGTTCCATGAGGTCGAGTGAGATCCACTGATTGTTCATATGACATTTGGAAGGGAAAAACATGATTCCCATAATAAGTTTGATGTATCAAACTTAGAGAGATCAAGGTACAACAGTGTGCAAAAAGCAATGTGCAAAAAACCGTGTGCATAGGTGTATAAAATGTGCATAGATGTAGGTCAGTGTGCAAATTTAGAAGAAATATACAGTATACACAGATGATAAATAGCAGTAAGCAATATAAACACTATAAACAAGGAATATATATACTGTGTATATATATAAAAAATAGAAATATGAACAATTTAAACAGAAGTATGGACAATTTAAACAGGAGAGGAAAATAACCTAAACCTGAGGAACAACACGCTCCGACCGAGGTTCAGAGTGAAACCATGAGACCAAGACCGTCGACAGAACCTGACGCCCGGTACTGGGATTCAGGAACTGCCAGACTTGATCCAGCCTTATGGAGTCACCCCTTCCCCTCGAGTCTTTACGTGTTTATGTTGTCAACAAGACACAAAAACTTGAGAAACATTTTTTTTTATTACAATAATTTTCTGGAAGCTCAAATTACTGAGGTAAATTTGACTCAAAGTGGTGGAAAAATGTTCACAAATTTGAAGGTAACAGGAGGATTACATGTGTTCAAGATGAAGATTTGGGGGAATGAACAAACAAACGCGTAGGGACGGGATTCCCGTGCAGTCCGTGAACGCCTCACAGAGCCAGCGTCGGGCTCTCAGCCAATCAGAGCGCAGAGGGGGGCGGGTCCTTATAAACTTGACGACCCTTGGCCTCGCCGGTTGTAGCGGCGCTTCGTTTAGGTAAACAAGCCCGCTTTTCACAACCTTGGCGCTGTTTTTACACCCAAAACAAAAACTTTTCACCACGTATTAACCATAAAACAGCTAAAAAGGGGCAGGTGTGGCGGAACAGGTCCGGGAATAATGTCAGCCCCTGTTGTTGGCGGGGCGGTCGGCAGGGAAAGCGGCAGGTGGAGGAGGTGACAGCTTCTATTGGAACGCTGCCGAGGTAACAAGGTTTATTTGCGCCCGATGGACAGATTATAAATAAAGCGACAACAACCGGCTTTACGTGTCCCTAGATGAACCAACCCGGAGCCGGGCAAAAACAGAGGCTACCGCTGCTGAAAAATAACCACATCATGTTGACATCAAACATTTAAATCAACCATCAGCGCGGCTATGAAACGAACAGTCGACGTGACTGCAGATAGTTCGTGAAGTGTCGGCGTAAAGAACGAGCTGCCAGACAACCTTATTGGACATTTTGAATTTTATTTCGTTGATAAATGGGAGAACAAAGAGAACAGATCCACATGTCCCCCATTCCGGGGCCCCCAAGGCAGCGCTGCCTCTGATTGGTTAACACCCGAGATACGATCCGACCAATCAGATGCTACGACACTGGCGTTTTTTTGAACGCGGGGCGCTGTGATTGGTCCAAACGTTTGGCGCTTCTTGAATCTCGCTGCTGCCGTCGTAGTGGGCGGCGAGTCCAGAAGAGACGGCAGAGAGGTTTGAACAGTTTGCTGAGGCGGAAATATTGAAATTGGGCATTTTTCGGGGGGAAGCCTGCATTTGAAACTTTTGCCTTCCATCTACACGCTTGGCCGGTGACCGTGTCGTGTGTTCCCGAGCGGGGTTTAAGTTGGAAACAGCCTCTTTGTGCGCCGATTCTCAGTAAGCCGGTGTCGGTGTGAAGCTAGCTAGCCGCCGAGCTAACGTAACGGCTAGCCGGAATACAGAGCCAGCTAATCCGCAACACAAAGGACGGTTTCCCCCCCTGTGTTGGTCACACCACACCTGGATCACCTCGTTGGATGAGGACTGAGTTTCCCGTGCAGGTAAGCCGAGCTGTCAGCGGTGTCTTTTTCTCCTCTTGCGGGATGGAAATTCAAATAAACGCGGTCTAGTTTTGGCTGCACTAACTGACTGTTTGTTAGCTCGCTGGCAAGCTAACAGCACGCTAGCTAACTTGCTAGCACTTTTGTAGTCCAGTTAGTAGAGGTCGACCACTAGTCGGTTCCTAAAGGCAGGAATAATATCGATAGTATGGGGCAGGGATGCTGATAGTCGATTAATCGCTCGATATAACCCCATCCCACACACACACTTACACACACACACACACACTCACACACACCAACCCGCGCGCAAAAAAATGACACTGTCGGAAATGAGCTGTCCTTTACTGTAGTAGAAACTGGGTAACTGGTCAACTGAACATCTAAATTAAATTAATGAATTCCTTTTATAAATAAAGTTGAAATGATCTAATTTAGCTGTTTGAACTCGCATGTCATTGGTTTTATCCAGAGGCGAGAACAATCTTGTCTAAATGTTGAGTTTCACACCCAGTCAGTGGGGAAGATGGCATGTTTTTGACAGGTCATTGACAGCACTTGGTGTTTTTATCTCTGAGGTCACTGACAGTAAAATATTTGTTGCTTTACATGTCTTATGGGGGCAGTGTTCAGCTGCCTACCTCAAGAAATTTTTTTTGTTGTTGCTAGATTGTAGGGTTTAGGGGTGTGAATCACCATAATATGACAATCTGATATATACACTACTCACAAAAAGTTAGGGATATTTGGCTTTTGGGTGAAATTTATGGAAAATGTAAAATGTTCACGCTACAGTGATATTATATCATGAAAGTAGGGCATTTAAGTAGAAGCATACACTGGTGATTTCCTCATCTCAACAATTTCTTGAAACAAAAGCCAACAACAGTGGTGGATATACCACAACAAAAAATGTCAGTGTCAATAACTTGTCATGTGCCCTTGAGCATCAATTACAGCTTGACAACGACGTCTCATGCTGTTCACAAGTCGACTTATTGTCTGCTGAGGCATGGCATCCCACTCTTCTTGAAGGGCGGCCCTCAGGTCATTGAGGTTCTGGGGTACAGAGCTCCGAGCCTCTACACGGCCACTCAGCTGATCCCATAGGTTTTCTATGGGATTCAGGTCTGGAGAAAGTGCAGGCCACTCCATTTGAGGTACCCCAGTCTCCAGCAGCCGTTCCCTAATGATACGACCTCGATGAGCTGGAGCATCAAACACCTGATGTGAATTTTGCCGTTAAACTCCTTGTTAGAGAACAGCAGCTTGTGCAAAAAGTACTGAAACATTGAACAGTTGGACATGTGCATTCAAAAGTTTACAGAAGGTCACATTAAGTTCACCTGTAAAGGTTATAATGCATTATAGGTTCATCCTGAAATTTCACCCGAAAGCCGAATATCCCTAACTTTTTGTGAGTAGTGTATATGTCCCCCAGTCTGTCAACATCTGTTTTATCTAATAAGATAAAGTTTTCATTCTGTACATCTCACTAGTCCTTTTTATTGCAGCAAAATGGGATTGTCAAGCAGACGGACTGACAAGCTCTGTCATCAACACCTCATAAATGTTGCATCGATACTTGGCAATATAGTATTGATGTTTGTTGTCTGTGTATCGATAGATTATTGCCACACAAAATATCACAATGCTATGCTGTATTGATTTTTTCCCCTCCTCCCCGAGTAGGGTTGTATAGCTACTTGGGTGTGTTATGAGTCCACATGATGGTGAAAGAGGCCCATTAATTGCTCTGTGTTCCTCTGGGTTGCTGTTAGTCCATAATACTCTCTTTAAGTCTCTCATTCACTTTCATTGCATGGCAAAACTTGTCCCAAAAATCACACTTTTAACGCATAAATGCACAGGAACAAAGTGGAATACGCTAATATAAAAAAACAAGTCCTAGTACCCATTTTTGGAGTAAATTAAATGCCTGTTTTCTTGTTATTTTCCTACATGAATTGGAGACAGCTAGTGTCTGTAGGAAACTACCGAGTAGTAGCTTTGTGACAGGAAGAAACAACCTGATAGTTTTGTCACAGATCACTGTAATTACATGAGAAAAATGGATACCGAGACTTAATGTTTTTTATATTGGCATAATCCTCTTTGTTTTTGTTTGTTGATTTGCTGAAAGTGTTATTTTGGGAGCTGTTTTGCTATGGAAGTGGATGGAGAGATCCAGTATTGTTTATTTGTAGCCCAGGGGGACACAGAGCAGCTAATGAGGATATTTCATCACCATGTGGACTCACATGCCATCCAGGGAACTATACAACCCAACACTACACCAAAGCTCAATTATGCTTCAGCAGTTAAATCTGATAATATTTCATTGCTCAATTTGGGAGCTAGAGAACTGAGATGCCCTCAAATGGCCCGTGTCAGTTCTGTCTTGTATCTAACCCCAGCTTCAGCTTGTTGAGTGCCAGAAAAATCTGTAATTGCTTGGACATGGCCAAGGAAATACTCTCGACTTGGCCATGTGATCCTCTGCAGCCCAGCCCGTTTTGTTTGCCACTCCTATTGTGCGTTCAGCTTGTGGTTTGAAGATTACGTAGAGCAAGATGTGTCATTTCAGGACAGCCCCACCACATTTCTTAGAATGTAATGTTTGCTGACTGCTCAGATTCAATGTTTCCATGACAGCCGTCTGACATGTCTCATTGAAAAGTGTGAGATTCGATTAGAGCTGGCAGGCTAGTAGGCAGCAGCTCGCAGACGGACAGACTGCTGGGAGGGCAGATGGAAGGGGCTTCCACTCCAGTTCCTCTACACAGTCAGAAAAAAACTATGACAGCTTACGAATTGAGAGTGCACAAGGATGAAAGAAAACACAATCGCTTGGATTTCCTGTCAGATTTTCCCCAGTGAACAGAAAACTTGGCAAGGTAGTGGGGGGATTCCCAGTGCTTGCACCTGAACCGTGATGTGTGTGGATGGCTGAGTGCAGAAGTGAGAGCTGAATAGAAAGTGTCATTGTGAATGAATGGGTGTATTGTGTCTGTCAGCCAGGTGCATGAGAAGTTGTGGGGCTCCCAGCCGTTTGTGGGTGCTTGCAGGCTTGTATGCCCACAGTTGGAAAAAAATGCAATGTGATTTGATTTTTCACAGATTTCCTGTTTGGATGTGTCAAAATTCTCCTGTATTGTACAATACAATATTATCATATTGCCATTTTAAACATTTTGCAATATGCTGAGTATTGCAGTAAGATGTATTATTTATTGCCTTTTTTCAACTGCAAATTATGTCCCCAAGAGAAAGCTTTGCCAACATCTGTTTTATCTAATAAGATGAAGTTCTGTTCATCTCACTTGAAGTCATTTTTATTGCAGCAGAGTTGGATTGTCAAGCAGACAGACTGACCAACTCTGTCATTAAAAAACAAAAAACAAAACCCATAAATGCTGCATCGATTCTTAGCAATACTGTATCGGTCTAACTTTGGAGCAACATGTAGTCCTCTTGCTGACAATTTAGCATGACATGCTTGGTACCAGCAGATTTTTTAAGTCGTCTAGTTTCAGATGATACTAGTGTCTTTACTGGAAATATCATAGAGACAAATATTTAGATTGTGCATCTGTCTGAGTGTAGAGACGCCGAGGAAGATGTAGCGTGGAATCGCTTGTCTCGCTTGTTGAAATCCCAAGAGTGGAACCATAAAACGTGACTACTCTGACTTTGAAAAACATGCAGGAAGCTTGATGCCCCTCTTCTGATTGGCTCCAGGTGCATCATGGTGCTGACTGGGAAGCGCTCGGAGAAGGGGCCCGGCTGCTGGAAGAGGAGAGTGAAGTCCGAGTACATGAGACTCCGACAGCTCAAACGCTTCAGGCGGGCCGACGAGGTCAAGGTTTGTTCACTCGCCGGCTCTCACACTGTGCAAACGTTCAGAGAAAAGGTCTAGAGGAAGGGTAAATGTTACATACAGGCAAACAAGCGGCCTTATATATTAAGTAAAACTCAACAACATGCCAGGAGGTGACGTTAACACCAGCCAAGTGTTGGTACTTTTGACCTGTAGTCGTTGAGTTCAGCCACCTTGGTACATAAGAAATTTACATAATCTAGACTTGCTGTTACTTTTTAAAGACTTTTGCGTGGTAAAATGTTGAAAATGACCAGTAGGATTTGGGATGCACCAGCCATCATAGTCAGTAAATAAAAGTTATAATACATGACTCCTTTACACCCAGATATGTGGTAAATAAATCAGTCATGTCACCCTTACCTTTGTCTCACACAGTGTGCCTGCAAGTCCTGCAAAGCTTTACAATGTCTTAGAGTTAATTATAGAAATGTTAGGCCTTAAGTCATTCAATAAATCTTCAAGTTGAGGCCTTCATTTCAACATTTTGTTTAATTTCATTTGTCCATCTGTTAGTTTTTGTCAAGTGAGTCAAGCTCTTCTGCATCTGATTCACATTTCTGATGTTACAAACTAGACTACAGAGCCAGATACACTGAATTCTTGTAGATTTCTTGGTTAAATTTATTATCTAACCCTAAAGCAAACAGTTATAATACCATTTCATATAATCATCTAGTTAATAAATGGCACTATTCCTGCCTAAAACTGACCTCTACATTGCACCAAATATTTAGTACACACCTTTTTATCTACCTGTAAAGTTTAATTTGAAAAAGGAAACAGATAATGTGCCCCCCAAATCAGTGTTAAGTTTTGTGAAAATTTACATTGTGTTGTCCACAAGTACATGAAGTTGTTAACTAACAGGGTCTTTGGTGAACAAACTCTGTTGTGGCTCCCTGACACAAAAATCATTGACACATAAAAAATACACATCTGTTCCTAATGAATTTTAATGTGTTTATTTAAAAAAAAAAATGACGACTTCATAGTTTACAGGAAAAATCCCCTTTGATGCACTTAAACTGTTATATATTATTAATCTGTGATGTTTAATGCATTCCAGGTGTGGTTTTTTTTTTTTGTGTTGAAGTGGTATGTTTTTACTTTTGGGCGAACTCACCTCCCTGTCTCATGTACTTCTGCTTCTGCTAGTGATTTCCAATATTTCTTCCAGTGCCTGTGATAATTCCTAGAAAACTTGCTCTGAACTTGGCATTGCATCCAGCTTTTGGTTTTACGATGTTAAGCGCAAGAGTAAAAGTAATGTTTTGTTCAAATGCAGCATGGCCTTTGGCTGCATTGCTTTCTGGTCTTCTGAAATTTGATATTTCAACCTCCTCCACAGTGTGTTTCTCCCTGTGTGATTACATGAATGTTGGTGCAAAATGGCAGGTCTAGAGAGAAACCTTTGCTCTTTGATTACAGGGCACTGGCATTAAAACTGAACTTTTCTGTTGATGTTTTAGGCAGCTCAAAGTTTACCTGTCATTAAGCTATTGTAGTGGCATCCTGGCAGCTGAGGAGGTTCATTCATAAACCATGCACCCACAACATCCTGGCTGCAAATCCGGCCCGGGACCTTTGTTGCTTTCCTGTCGCTTTTGACTGTGACTCTCCAGTAAAGCAGAAATACTTTAAAACTGCACTTCGTTGTAGCTGCACTGAAAATATTTCCAGATTGTTTCCACAGACGTGAGTAGGAAACTACACCACCAAACAACAAAACGGGGCCCAGAAATTCAACATACACCCCCGGTAACTGTTTATTTAATGGAGTTGGTGTGTTTTTGAGTGGATTCTTCCTTTAATTTTATAGCTACTTTTATAGCTACAGGATGCAGCTACTGTTATTAAAATCCTATCAATGTATTCATCCAGTGTATTAGTCACAGATTGGTAGGACTCCTATTACTGTGCACGCACTTTGACCTATGTTTTATTTCAGTACACCACGTTATCATTGATTATTGCTTAATTAATCATCCGTGCAATGGCTGTTACAGTTTGTCAAATCCAGTCTATTAAATAGGGACAGTTATATATAGTACAGTTGTAAATTCCCTTATCTCTAGGGCTGAATGATATGATGAAAAAAAATCATATTGCCATTATTTTTTTACAGATGTGATTGCAATATGATTTACAGATTTAGCAGGAATGATCATTTTTGCATTGTAATTTTCATTTTCATTGAAAAAAAGCTATTAAAACGATGATGGTGTCATGTTCCCTTACAGCTAGGCAGTACAATCTGTAGGCAGGAGCACCTCTGGAGCACTGTGCTACTTTATTTATAACAATGTTTGTCACACATTTTACCTTTTTTATCCAAAAATTGTACCTCCTGCAATTTGGGTATTGCAATTTGAATTCCATTTTGGTTAATTGTTCAGCACTATGTATCTTGCCACATGCTTTAATGACACTGAAGTCCTTTAACTCCTTGTATGCTGTTACAGAGCTAAAATGAAATGAAGTGAGAAGCTTGATCTAGGTCTCCATTATCAGTACAGGGATTCAATTTAGGAGAAATTAAATCTAAGACTAAAAATTACTGCAAAGAAAAAACAAAGATGGAAATACAGGGGTTGGATGTCTGGCTGGCAGCAGGTTCTGTTTGTAGGAAACGCCGTTGACACATTTGATCTTTGACTCCTTCATATTTTTGTCACCTTTTGGTTGGTGCATCCCAAAATACACCAGTCATTGTCACACATATTGCCAACGAGCAAGAGCAGAGAACGGTGGCTGTTTGCCCACCAGAACAGCAGGTAGAGCAAGGTGGACAAACTGAGCCAGATACTGTCAGATACTGGTATATTTAGACTGCTGCAAAGTTTGTCTGCCCGAGCAGTTTTTTTTATCGAGTTGTTGCACATTTCTCTGACCTCCTCCAGAGCATGTTCAACACTAACCGCCAGAAAATCATGGAGCGGACGGACATTTTGAACCAGGAGTGGAAGACTAGGCGAATCCAGCCTGTTCACATCATGACATCTGTCAGCTCCCTGAGAGGGACCAGAGAGGTTGGCACACACACACACACACACACACACGCTGTCTGCAGTATTTTAAATTGAATGCATTCATAGCAGTTGTATTACATTTGTGAAGCAGTAACATTAACATTAAACTTGCAGTGTCGGCTTGTTAAATGTGTGCTGACATCAAAGGAAGCTATGCAGGATTCCCACAGGTCATGAGATTTCTGGAAAGTAATGAAATTTTATTCCAAACAGTGAAAGAAGAAATTTAATTAAAAAAAAAAAAATCTTGGGAGAAGTTGTGGAATGTCATGGACTTATAATAATGTCATGTCATATTTAAAGTATATAGATCATGGAAATTCAACACTTTAGTCATGTAAGGTCATTGAAAAGTCAAGGAATTTGACATTTGACAGAGTGGGCACCAGATTATCAGTGTTTTAACTCTTCCTGTTGTGTGTGTGCAGTGCACGGTGGACAGCGGGTTCTCCGAGTTTTCTAAGCAGGTGATTCCTCTGAAGACCCTGAACGCCGTGGCCTCGGTCCCGGTCATGTACTCCTGGTCACCGCTGCAGCAGAACTTCATGGTGTGTATGCGCACATCATGGCCGCACCTGCAAAGTGTATTTTTGCTTAATTTTGGACACCGTTGCCGTGGGATTACCAAAGTTGTGACGGCACCAATCTGTCTCTGTGTCTAAGTTTTGCATTTTCATCTTTTCCATTAGGTGGAGGATGAGACCGTGCTCCATAACATCCCCTACATGGGAGATGAGATCCTGGACCAGGACGGTACCTTCATAGAGGAGCTCATCAAAAACTATGACGGCAAAGTCCACGGAGACAGAGGTGAGAGGCAGCAGAGACACACAGTACAATAAAACTACATGGTCGTCACTAAAATGATCATGTCCATTATGCGTACCAGATATTAAGATCACAGCTTGTAATCCCGATTATTCGTCTTGATGCTCTAAGGGGGGAAATTGCTCCTTTTTTTTGTGTCTTCTCTCAATATCTAAATAAAATGAACCATTTCAGCACCTCACAAAACCCTGTATTCTCCTGTTATTAAGCGCTCAACTTAAAATTGCAACACATAATTATACTAAATTAATTGCGCACCACTAATATACAGCGTTTTCCCTTGTGATTTTGTTGAAGCAGTGAATATTTGGACTAATTTAGTGGTAAAGTAATTACCACGGTGCAGTGGAAGGAGCCACTTTTAGGCCAGTCAGTCAGGAGTGAAACACTTCACTGCTCTGTACGTTTATGTCTTACAAGTCATTTCACATTTGTTGAGCAGTACTTCCTCATTAATATGAGGAAGTAAAAGTTGTCTTATAATAAACATTAACGAAACTCACATTTTAAGATGTCAATGCAAATTACAACACGTCACATCACAGATTGAGAACTTTATTTTTAATTTCACCCACAAAAACAGAACCGTTTTGTTGGCAAAATATTAGGATGACGCATACATGGATGATTCATAAAGCCAAGTCCATTAAGCAAAAACAGGAGCTTAATTTTCCAGTTTGTTATCTTGTATGAGAATTTAATTGTAGTTGTTCCTGTTTGTGTACTTAAAGATAATAAAATATGACATAAAAGTATTCATGCTTTCGTGGAAATGTGTCTCAATGTTTTTTTTTTCTTGCTTTCTATTTTCTCTTTTCCTCCATTATTTTTAGAAGTGACAATTTTACTGTGCTGCCCTCCAACACAAAACACAGTTATTATCCTCTCCAAAACATTTACCTCACATTTCCTTCTGTCTCTTCCTGCTGCACGCTTTGTGTTTCTCCAGAGTGCGGCTTCATCAACGACGAGATCTTCGTGGAGCTGGTGAGCGCCCTGACGCAGTACAGTGACAACGAGGATGACGACGAAGAGGAGGAGCAGGACTTCAAGGTGGACAAGATGGAGCTGTGTGACGGCAAGGAGCACCCGGAGGACCCCCGCAAGGACCCGCTCATCAGCAACGAGAGTAAGGGGCATCACTGAGGCTTTTTTTTTTTTTATTTGTTGTTCATTCCCAGATGAATTCGCTGCTCCTTCACACTTTGAGCGACCTGGTTGGGCGAAGAGGCCCCTGTGTGAACGATGAATTGATTTGGTGTGAGATAACGTTTCGACCATGAAAAAACAAGCCAGTTATTCACAAAACAGTTGGTCCGTCTGGCAGTTTGGCCGGCGATGGCAAACAACAGCCAGTAGTTCAGCTGAGGCCAGTGTTTCTTGGCTGACAATTTGTTGACCGTCCGCACACGAGCTGATCATCTCCACAGGAAATCAGGGGGTTCATTAACAGAGACATTTAGAGAATTTTTGAAACTTTGACAGATAATTCCAAATCCACCTCATTTTGACGGATAAACAGGAATCAACTGCAACACAACAGAGACTAATCTGTAAATACATTCGCCCCACACTGTTTGTTTCCCCCCGGCTTGTGGCTCAGTCATGATTATTTGTTGCCCAGATATTGTTTCATGCTCTCAAACTTTCATTCTTTCATTCTTTCCCACACATGCTCATGTTGACATGGAAACTGCGATCTTTATCTGGACAACAAACAACATGATCTTGCCTTTTGCATTTACACCCGAGCTCCAATCTCAGTGTGATCCCATGCGATTTCTGATCCTTATGACATGCATTATATGTTTACTTAACTAGCACTGTTATTTATCCAGGTGAGATATTTGGATAAAACTTCCCTTTTCTGTCCTGGGAAACATGTTGGCCATGTAGCTACAATGGCTGAGTGAGAAGTGACATTAGCTCTTCTCTTTGTGTCATACGGTAATTTTTGGAGTTCAACATGTTATACAGCACGTCAGCAAATGCACAACTAATGTCAGATAAAGTGAAAACAAACGTAATCATGTGTTAAAATTGACGTAGAGGTTACAACAAATATCCGTCAGTCACAATTGTAGATGGTGATTAAATCAAGTAATGAACCCGTATAGAAAATGAATGGGCTGGGGTGACGTGTCAGTGTTGTTGCAGTGTGGAGGCACAGTGAGAAAATTGCAGGTTTTTAACATTTGGAGAGCCCTGCTCTGGGAGGTTCAAGTATTCAGGCTGTTATCTAAAGAGCAGCAGGGTTCAAGCAAGCTTCCCGGCGGCCTCGCGTAGCGACAGCAGGAGCCACGACGAGAGCTTCCCACCCGCATCTGCTCAGCTGCCAGCTGAAAAACACTGGTGGGTGTGTGGAGGGAAATAATTATGACTGTTAGACCTGCTTCCTCACGTCGGTCCCCCACGCAGTGAAATTGGGCTGGAGACGTTGGCTCATCCCTGTCCTTTCATTCATCAATTTGTGATTTGTCAGCCGCTAATGGTCTGATTTTGACGAAACTGGGAGGGAGGCGGGATGACGCGTGTTTGCTGCTGACTGGCCCGAGCGCTGCTGCATCATCCGTGGGGGGGGACAACATGTTTGCTTGTTAAAATTAATTCCACCCACCAGCCAAATGTTAGTAAATGTTTGGTACTGTACCAGCCTCTCTGTCAGGTAGCTGGCCAACATTTTTGAGGCTATTTTCTCCTCTGTAAAAACAAAAAAAACATGTTGGTTGGGGAATGGTGAGGGTGGCAGGTTAATTTGGGACCTTTCAGCCACCGTGGGCAGGAATTTGACAAATACCGAGTTTCCTGCCCTGATGGAAAGTGTGTGTGTGTGTGTGTGTGTGTCTGTGTATCCAGGCCGGACCAACAACGACAGCACTAAGAAGTTTCCCTCTGATAAGATTTTTGAAGCCATCTCCTCCATGTTCCCAGACAAAGGCTCCACCGAAGAGCTGAAAGAAAAGTGAGTTTGACTGAAGACGTCACTGTTTTTGTTTGTACTAGATGCACTTCCTGCACATAAATCATGTTTTTTCAGGCCTGGAAAAGCCATAAATTTGATTAAGCCATGGCGATAAGGAAGAAATCAAATATAACAATGTCTTTGACTGAAGCCTCCATCAATATTGCAGGGATGACGGTTAATGTTTCCCTAAGATGATTACAATGAAGATTTTTTGATCAGCAGTCATTAGTGATGTGGATATGACGACCAAGCAGGTGGAGACAAATGAGAGAATGGATACAAAAGTCTGATAAGTTGGGAAAAAAAAAAAAAAAAACAGCACCCCTTTACTGGCATGTAGCCTTTACAGCCAGGAAAAAAACAATTATGTTATGTCACAATATAACCATCTCCAAAATCCCAGATGATCTTTAGTCTCGTATCACAGTATCTCTGTAATATCAATACATCGCTCAGCTCTAAAATGTTATCATTTCCAGCTCTTGACTGATTTTGGAAATGGACGGCAAATCTTGAATAGTTGGAAAGAAAGCACAAATGATAACATATTTAATGTAGTTTGGAATGTCATTTCAAATACTGATTTCAGACGCTGAATATAAGAGAGTTTATAAAGTAAAGTGATTTGATGTCGTTGACATTTGTATTCACATGGCTGCTGCTAATCCGCACCGGCCATAATCAGAAAACCAGCGCCTGGAGGAAGACAGAAATTGGGAGTTTTGACAAGGGAACTGTGCGGCAGCCGTGGTCTGTGTGTTTCACTGGGGCTCTCTCATCTCTTCATGCAGAATGCAAGAAGCTGTGACGCGTGTGTGTGTTTGTGTGTATGTGTGTCAGGTACAAGGAGCTGACGGAGCAGCAGCTGCCCGGCGCGCTGCCGCCCGAGTGCACGCCGAACATCGACGGCCCCAACGCCCGCTCTGTGCAGCGGGAGCAGAGCCTCCACTCCTTCCACACCCTGTTCTGCAGACGCTGCTTCAAATACGACTGCTTCCTCCACCGTTAGTATACACACACACACACACACACACACACACACACACAGTTCAGTCTCATGTTAAACGAGCTAAACTGAAGGAGCAGGGAATGTCCTCATCAAGGAGAACATGCTGGTGTTTTTTTTCTGAGGCCTGTCACTTGGGATTAAACTGTCTGGCCTTTCGGTTCTACGATTGTTTCTTTAACCACCGTGCCGCCCTGCCAAGCAATCACAAACTTGTGCACGTATCACAGTTCCCACGGGTCGCGGAATTTCTGGAATGTTATGGAATCTTGAAACTTAGGAAAGGAAAGGAAACTGGGAAAGTCGGGACTGGATAAAATTCCTTGGGACAGCTCATAGAACATCATGGAGTTTTGTTAGCCTGAGTCACCAAACATAATATTTGTTTTCAGTCGTGGTCACTTTATGTTCACTTCCCCTGCAGAATATGACAGAATAATAAACTTTTTAATCAGTGGGCTGTTATCACTTATTGATAATGAAGAATATGGATAAATAAACCTGTATGCCGATAGGCTTCCAAAACGCTCCTGTCCTTGTTTTCCTAGTAATCGTTGATGAACTTTGCTGTGAACTTTGCTGCCTTGGGAGTCTGAACACCACACAGCCAGGCAGTCGAGAAAAGAAAAAAGAAAACAAACTGTGCCGGTGTCAGTGTAAAAGATGCTGTGATGTTTGGCTGTGTTTTGAAAAGTAAGACAGTGTGAAAAATATCACTGAGCACTTGGGAATGAGGAAATATACTGATCTTGTGACAACTTAACAGTACTGTAGATATAATTTTAAAAAAAGCCATAATTATTGATAATTTTGTTCGATTTTTCAAAATTGCATATTGTCCCAGCCCTACGTCAATCAAAACTCTGAGTCTGAAGTATGTTTAACATTTTGGTAAAGAAACAAACATCATAAAACCTCATATTACATTTGTATCATTGAAATTCAACATTTTATAACAAAAACATTAATAATGATAATAATAACCCTTATTTGTCTAGCACTTTTCAAAACATAGTTGCGAAGTGGTTTACATAACAAGTTAAAATAATACACACAGTCAAGATAAGAGCAATGGAAATTAAAAACATAAAAAGTAAACATAATAAAATATGGAGCATAGGACCTGATAAAACAAAGCACACAATAAATACAAGAAAAACAGTAGTAGTATATAAAAAAGCCCTCTTGTAAATAGTGAGTTTTGAAAGAATATACAGAATTTGCTAACCCAAGTTCCTCAGGATGAGACACATTAACAGCTTCTTTCAAATGTCTTAAAAGCCGTTGTCTCTGTCTCTCCTCCGGCAGCGTTCCACGCCACTCCAAACACGTATAAACGTAAGAACATGGAGAACCTGGTGGACAGTAAACCCTGCGGCATCGACTGCTACATGTACCTGGTTCAAGTGAGTAACCATAATTGTCCAATTTTTTTCATCGGCAAACCTGTAAAAAAAAAATGTGCAAATGTAACTGGGCCACTGCTCTGCTTTATGCACCTGCCAGTTAGTGTTGCTTTGTTACAAAACCTCTAAAAGCTGCACCACACCATGTGAAAGTGTATGAAAATGATTTTTTTAAAAATGTAAGTAACTAACGATAATAAAATGTAGAGCAAAATGCCTGAGAGAAGCAACAAAAAGTCAATAGTTGATTGAATAAACATTGAATTGATGATTTTTTCAACTTTGAAAAAATCCAAAATAGTAATTAGCATTCATTGCATTCAGGGCCAACTCCTCATAGCTAATTGACAAAAGCTTTTTTGTAAAAGTATCCAGCAAAAGCATGATTTCAAAAAAAAGAAAAAGAAAAAAGAAGCGATGGGAAATTGATGAGGCTTGTAAATTTCCATTTATCCGTCTTAAAGTCCTGAGACCAGATGAATCAACGGGATGAAGTCAAACTTTTAACAGCCTCTTAAATGTCAAACCCTCCACTGTTGTATAAGCCTCAAATCTTAGTTTCACTGGGTAGATGACAACAGTCAAAGCAGCCCTAATGAGGAGTGTAAAGGTCACAGACGGTGTCCTTTCCAGAATAATCCTGGAAGCGGAAGGTGAGAATGAAGGAGAGAGACGTTTGGACTAACACTGTCGTTGTGCTGTGATCGGTCAGGATGGGATGGTGGGGGAGTACCCAGCAGGCATGGTGGCCGAGCGGGCCAAGACGCCCTCCAAGCGCACAGTCGGCCGTCGCCGCGGACGACTGCCAAACAGCAACAGCAACAGCCGGCCCAGCACCCCCACCGTTTCCTCGGAAACCAAAGACACAGACAGCGACCGCGAGGGCGGCAAAGACGACGAGCGAGACAACGACAAAGACGATGATGACAAGAAGGACGAGAACACCAGCAGCTCGGGTATGATCTCTCTCTCTTTCTCACACACACACACACACACACACACACACACTCACACTCACACTCACAGAGTACAGAAACTATGGGTTCAGTAGAGGTTCCTTAGAAAGTCCAGAGGGAGTTGATGATCACTTTAGGGTTCCTCACTAGATAAAACATCCTTATAGGGATTGTTTTTTTTGAAGAACCACTACATAGAAGTATCATCATGTAGGGCTGTGTGTTTATTTTGTCTGTCACAAATCAACTCGTTCCTGTAATTTATTACTGCAGGTCATTTTCTGTTTTTTGGATGATCGGGAAGCATGTACAGATCGCCAATAGACTCCTTTCATCATTACACTTTTATTTTACACAGCCATATTTTATATATTGTTTACTGTTTAATTGAAAAATTGCATAAAGGTTGCAAACAAAAGGAAAGAAAATAATAAAGTATGATTAAGTTTATGTTACATTTATCAAGTGTATAAATCAAAATGTCAAACTATTTATTCATGTCACTTGAAGAACATGTGTTATATTGTGATGGATCATATCGCACAGCCCTACCATCAGGGGTCATGAATTTGTTATTATGAGCCTCATCACGCCGTCCTTTTGGTTTCCTCTGTGTTTGTAATGCTAAGAATATTATATTTCGTTAAAGCTGTTTTTACTCTTAGGTCTGATTTTTGGCAAACCCAGACTTGAGACAAATTGATTTTATCAAATCTGAACAGCAAAAAAAGGGAACAATGGGACTGATTTTTTGGAAATCACATTTCCACATCTGTTTGTAGTTTGAAATGTGCAGTCTGATCACTTTGGCCGCTCAAAAAAAACAAAAAAAAAAACAGCACTTACACCACGACACATGATTGTGGTCTCACTTTCAGAGCACCGGAAAAAAACAAAGAGCCGACTGTAACTGTAACATAACTTTGCCACAGATATCAATCTCCTGTCGCTGGTACTGACTGCTGCCACCGAGGAAACCTGCTGCATGACTTGATAAATCAATGCTGTGAAAGATTACACATGCATCTTTCTCTCTGCAGCTTTTTACTGTATGCACGCACACACATGCCTACATCTCTACCACAGTAACTAGTGCAGATGGTGTAATGGTGCCTGATCACTTGCAGATAACACTGTAAACAGCCGGTCCTTCTCATCAGGTAAGAGAAACAAATCAGATTTGCCTGCAGTTTGAACAAAGCCTTATAGTGCAGGCTCACATGTCACCCAACCATCATTTAGCTTTATTCAGTTTCATTTTTTAAATTTTCACTCTTTTGTGCTTGTGTTTATTATGTTTGCAGAGGGGAACTCTCGGTGCCAGACTCCAGTGAAGATGAAACTGACGTGCGACCCTGAGGCGGTGGACTGGAGCGGAGCCGAAGCCTCTCTGTTCAGGGTTCTCATCGGGACGTACTATGACAACTACTGCGCCATCGCACGGCTCATAGGCACCAAGACCTGCAGACAGGTGACCCTTGATCTATTCCTGAACATTTTCCCACTTTGGATTCCGTACACGGGTTATAGAAATTGGAAACAGTACAGACGTGGCACAAGGTGGATACTAGAACGTCAAAACATAAAAGTCTAAAAATGTTTGTGTTAAGAAAATGGATAAATAAGCAAGCATCATCATCATTCATTCATTTTCCAAGCAGTTTACCCTAATAATGGTTTCTAGACACCCATCATCACTTTGGCAAAATTTAAACTTCTCAGGTTTAGTCTTGCATGTCCTCAGATTTGGTTTCTGCTGACCGTTGTTCACTCTGACCAGGAGACAAACAAATAGCAAAGAAAGTGAAACCATGACCCTGGCCTTTTGTTTGGCTTCCTGTTTTGATGGACAAATCTTCTCTGCTTCCCATCGCTCCCATGACGAAGAAAACACAAAGGCCAGGACATAAAAAGATGCTGTAAACATTGTACACGCAGGTGGTCAAGTTTTAAATGAAAACTCTGTCTTGTTTCTTTATTATTTTTCTCACACAGAACTTTTGTGAGACATTTCAATGAAAAACGTATATACAGTATTTTGGCTGATTATTCTTGATGTTTTTTTTAAAACAGCCTTTAGTAGGTAACTCAAAAAGTCTAATTTCAGACATGGTTTTAAGTGTGCTGAATTTCTAAAAGTTGAAATATCTTGTGTCTCTGTTGCTCAGTGCTAAAAAAACATTCTGCGCTCTCAGCTCATCCTCTCACATTTCAAGCAAAGACGAAAAGACTTTTCCTGCCTAGAAGCTTCCTGACTGACTGACAGGCGGTGTGACTCGTCTCCTGCAGGTCTACGAGTTCAGGGTGAAGGAGTCCAGCATCATCGCTCGTGCTCCCGCTGAAGACGAGGACACACCTCCCAGGAAGAAGAAGAGGAAACACAGGCTGTGGGCCACGCACTGCAGGAAGATCCAGCTGAAGAAAGGTCAGAGGTCACCACATCACCGCCTTTTCACCTGGGTGTAGAAGGAAAATGATCATGTGATGAATTTTGGCTGCGGCTTTAATCGCCTGCCAGAAGGTGACGGGCTTACACGGTTCCCACGCAGGTCTGGCAAGTCTGGGAAAGTATGAAGAATGTGAAAAATGACTGAATCATTTTCACAAGTCGCTTACAGATCTGAAACTTCTAGCTAGAAATTCATGGCAAAAGGATTTGGTAATTTTCATGTCATGATAAGTTGAAATTGTAAAAAAAAAAAAAAAAATAGAAATTCATCACAAAATATTGCACTGTCGTGATGTCCATAAAAGTGATATCTGCATCATTTCACACATTCTGCAATTTGATGCTGTGAAGAATAAAAGCTGGGACATCACGGCTGTTGATGGAAATCAAGCTAAACATCAGCCAGATGGCATGTTGGCCAAGTTACAACTACAGTCTGAGTTTATAAAATGACAAACAAAAGATAAAATATCCTATTTGACATTCTTATAATAGTAATTATACATTTTATTTGTAGAGTGCTTTTCGTGGTACTGAAATATACTTTACAGTAAAAAGAAAAAACATGTATATTTGTTCTGTCCTTCTACAGATGGCTCGTCCAATCACGTGTATAATTACCAGCCATGTGACCACCCGCGGCAGCCCTGTGACTCCTCCTGTCCCTGCGTCACCGCGCAAAACTTCTGTGAGAAATTCTGCCAGTGCAGCTCTGAGTGTGAGTTCACAACACACACACACACACACACACACACAATTCCTACATTCACTGCAATGTTGCAACAGTGTTTTCAAAAGGAGCTTTGATTATTGTTATAGTGAAAATTGATGCACATATGGGTTTAAAGTATCAGTTAAAATATCAGTTTAAAGGAACACTCCACCGTTTTGGGCAAAATATCCTTTTTCTGACAAAATGTTCAATACCATTTTCACCTCTGTACGTCCAGTGGTTCAGTTCCTATGGGTAGCATTTCCTGTTAGCTTAGCATAAAGACTTAAAGTCTGTGATAGTCGTTAGCCTGGCTCTGTCAAAGTGAAAAAATAAACTTGTCTGTCTTATCTACACAGTGCATCAGTTGACTCGTCCTGTTTAATACTAACGTGTGTGTGTGTGTGTGTGTGTGTGTATGTGCGCGTGTGCAGGTCAGAACCGTTTCCCAGGCTGCAGGTGTAAAGCTCAGTGCAACACCAAGCAGTGTCCCTGCTACCTGGCGGTCAGGGAGTGTGACCCCGACCTCTGCCTCACCTGCGGCGCCGCAGAGCATTGGGACAGCAAGAATGTCTCCTGCAAAAACTGCTCCATCCAGAGAGGGGCCAAGAAGGTATCACACACACACACACCTGACTGCATTCATACAGGGATCAACCAATTTGCCTTATTCACCTCGCCGCCATGTTTGGTTACCTGACGTCATGAGGGGAACTCGATGCAGAAGTGCCACAGATTTGAATGTTAAAGCTCCAGTGTAAAAATACTGTTACAAGAGTTGTAGCGAACGAAAAGACATGGCAATCACGCTGTCATAATGTTGCAGCCCTTATTAAAAGACTTCAAATGTATTTTACCGTCATGGTTTTTATGATATAAAAACGAATGGAGGTGAATGGCTTCTCTGCTGATCGACTTTTATTTATTCTAGAGCGATTAAAGTTAGAAATCGTAACTCAGTCATGGGAAATGGTTTATTGTAGCAGCTGAGATGATTTCCAGCCATGACTGTGTTTAATTTTACTTCTTAAATAGTATTTTTATAGCACAGTTTTAACATTGGAGTCTATGGCACCTCTGTGTCTATTCCCCCTCGGGACGTCTGGGAACTAAACATAAGCTGAAAATTACACCACACTGTAATTTTCAATTGTCCTGGAAATTAATATCGGTCCTGAGTATCAGTTATTGGTGTCCTTGATTACTAATTAATAGTATCTGTCGATGTTGAATTCATTCCCTTACCTAAACTTAATAATTCTAATATTACAGCTGCAGCAGGGAAAGCTGGACTCAACAACATTAGATCTTTTTTTCCTCTCGTCTCTTTGATGTGAAACACAGGCAGCGCTGGTAGACACAAGCGTGCTGTGTTGCGTTTACTGACGCTGGAATTCTGGGAACTGAAGTCGAATTATTTCCAACCGTCTCCTCTCGCTGCCATTTGGGGTCATAATCATGTTATCCTTTGAACATAAATCCTCAAATAACCCCACGAGGAAGTGAGAATTGGCTGAAATCACCTCACTGAGCAGAAACGTCCTCATGCCAGAAATCTTAAAACACAAACAGGTTTTCACAAAGAGAGCGCAGAGAGCACGCTCGTGTGCCAAACCAGCCACTTTGGCAAGAGACCGACCACAGATATGGAAGTCTCATTCCAAACACACAGTATGCTGCTTAAATCCTGCAGTATAAATAGCAAAATACTAAATAAAACGGTGAAAGCAAAACACACTTGCCAAAAACGGACCAAAGTAAACCCCTCAGGACAAAATAATTTTCCTGGCCAGCCCTGACAGTCTCAAAATACACAGCAACACACACACACACAGAGCACAAGTTCAAACAGCACTTTCTGTTGTTCCCCTCCCCGTCGCAGCACCTTCTGCTGGCTCCGTCAGACGTGGCAGGATGGGGCATCTTCATCAAAGAGCCGGTCCAGAAGAACGAGTTCATCTCTGAATACTGTGGAGAGGTATGTCTCTGCTGCCTCCAGACATAATAAATATAATAAACAAAATATACAAGGCATAACAAGGAAATGAACCCTGTAGGGAAATTTGGTCACTGCAGTAGCCACTTGTATTATTGTACAGCAGTGAAAAGGGAATAAAAACCAAAATAAGAAAAGCTGTAAACGTATGCTAAATTAATTTGGTAATATCCAGGTGCTGGATATGCACAAGAAATGTTTTAACTAAGCCGTTTGATGCAGCTGGAAATGTCGCGTGGCTTTGTGGGAAATGTGTGGGAGCTGTTTCGTGACATTCGGCCTTTGTCTCGTCAGATTATCTCCCAGGATGAAGCAGACCGCAGAGGGAAGGTCTACGACAAATACATGTGCAGCTTCCTCTTCAACCTCAACAACGGTAACACGTGAACACACACACACACACACACAGCTGCAGAAGACAGAAACTACTCACGCTTAAAGCCCACAGTCACACACACAGTAATTATTTGTGTGAGAGATGTTTGTGTTGATTATCTGTGTGTTTGTGTCTCCTCAGACTTTGTTGTTGATGCCACAAGGAAAGGCAACAAGATCCGCTTCGCCAACCATTCTGTGAACCCGAACTGCTATGCAAAAGGTGAGACGCCGAGACGAACACCGGCCACAGCGCTCGCAGTAACAACAATAACATTAACATAGAGATAAAACTGGAATCATTATCGCAGAGGTAATACTAGTAGTTGCAAAAGCTCCAGCACTTGGAGTCTGAACACATCAAACGGTGAAGCTGCATTAAAAGAAACCCCGCGGTTAGTCACTCCATTTATGCCCACAGCTTGTTAGGAGAACCTGTCTGTGTAGTTCACATTTCCCTGAATCATTCTGAAATTATTGCCATCAGTTAAGTTTTTTTTTTTTTTGTCTTTGTACATGGATTTGATAATAAAGTAAGGCAAAATATTTTTGAGGGATTAACCGACATTTCCTCGTGACGCAGAGTGAAAGGTAACGCAGCGCTGATACACTGCAAAAAGTCAAAATCTTACCAAGATTATTTGTCTTATTTTAAGTAAAAATGTCTTATTTCTAGTCAAAATATCTCATTACACTTAAAATAAGACATGATCAGCTCAGAAATAACTTGTCTTTAGACAATTTTCACTTGTTTCAAGTGAAAATCTACTTGAAACAAGTGAAAATTAGCTTGAAACAAGAAACAAATTTTGCCAATAGAACAAGCAAATTTTTACTGTAAAAATTTGCTTGTTCCAGTGGTAACATTTTGACTTTTTGCAGTATAAGAAAACACTCGACTCAGGTAGAGTTCGGGGAAAAAAAATAAGAGAAAACAGATGATCCTTCAAGGTAAAACTTCAGAAACTGTATTGATTTCCTCACAAAGCGGCGATTCTGCAGCTTTTGGGAGCAGGAGCGAGTCGCTGCAAAGATCGACCAAACTAGTTTTTCATTTGAAAGATTTTTCATGGATTTGGCAGGTTGTTGAAAGCCAGCCGGCGTGACAGGCAGCCGCGTCGGCTTCCTACCCAGAATGCACTGGCAGATGGGCGAACACAGCAGGGCTTCGTATCCTCAGACACGGTTTCACATAGCAGGAGTGGAGAACAAAAGACAGAAAGTTACATCTTACCTCCAACTCGGTCTCGTTGCTTTTTCTTCCCCCGTCCTGTTGCTTTGTGTTCTGTTGCGAGTCCAGAATCATTTCAGAACTGATCAGCAGGTTTTAATGAGCTGTAATCAAAAGGCAATATTTGAGTGTGTGTTTAGCTTCTTCTTCAATGTTGCAGCTTGGTTGTTGTGGTGGAAGCAGCAGGAATAATCACAGAAACCGTAGCGTTGGTAGTGTTAGGAATGACTTTGCATAAAATATATGGAGACCAGCACTAGAACTCAACTTTCCAAGAGCTGATATTTTGTACTATTTAAAATCTTAAAAAAAAAAAAAAAAAAAAAAAAAAAAAAAAACTGAAGTGTGTGTGCTTTTTTGAGAAATCCTTCCCTTTTATAGTACAGGTGTATCAGGCCAAACCACAGCAACTCACACACTGTTATGAAAGGAGGAGTTGAAAGGGTAATTTAGTTCACACTTAGACCCAGAACAGGGAAATAATTTTTGTTATCGGTGCATTTTCAGCTCCTTAAGACGCATCAATTCTGTGGTAAGGAAAATTACAGGATGCACGTTTAACAATAATGTAAAATACAGACTTGGTGTGCAAAGGCCTTTGAATGTGCTATAAAACTCTTAATCTCATCCATTCACGTTATATAAAACACAGTTGGAGATTTTCCAGACCGTCTTTATGTAGCTGTGAGGGCGTCTGCACCGGATCAGAACTGGACTTTATACAAGATATACAAGATACAAGATATACAAGGAAGTTTATTTGTCATTATACAACAGGTTGAATAATGAAATTAAAGTGTGGTTCCCTCTTGATTGATTAATTGATTGTATAGAAAATAAAATTATTAAACATGGAGGAGTGCAGATGGTGCATTTAGTAGTCTCACAGCCTGAGGGAAGAAGCTGCTCTGTAGTCTGGTTGTACGGCAGCGAATACTTCTGTATCTTTTGCCTGATGGCAGCAGGGTGAACAGGCTGTGGCTGGGGTGGCTGTTGTCTTTTAGGATCCTTTTGGCTCTGCGCAGGCACCTCACCTCCCCGATATCTCTGATGCTTGGTAGATGGGTGCCAATGATGTTTTGGGCAGTTTTAATCACTCGTTGCAGAGTCTTCCTGTCCTGGGCCGTGCACATCCCATGCCAGTTTGTGATGTTTCCAGTCAGGATGCTTTATGGGTTGATAGTATTTACTTAAAGGCCCCAACATATCAATAAAACCCAAACATTACATCAATACACATAATAGTCATGATAGTAATAATTATAAGACCAGTAATGATGATGATGATGATGATGTTGTGTGCAGTGATGATGGTGAATGGAGATCACAGAATAGGGATCTTTGCCAAGAGAGCCATCCAGACCGGGGAGGAGCTGTTCTTCGACTACAGGTCAGTCACCCGGGAGCGTTTACACAACACACGCTTTATACTCTTTATACACATTAAACACATTATGCATGATACAGGTCGGCTCCAGTCTCACATTTTGATTGGCTGATGATGCCATTGACTACGTTTACATGCACACCATTTTCCGGTTTGGGTCAATATTCTGGTTAAGGTAACTGCGCTGCGGCAACTGGAATATTCCATTTACATGTTACTTGGCATGTTCCCGTGTTTCAGCGTATTCCACTCTCTTATGTAATGCGGCGTCTGGTCTGCCAGAAATACAGAAGTAGAAGTCTTCTTTTTCTTCTGTCGCTATTTCTGTGTTTTCTCCCATCGATATCCTCCATGATCTTTAAGTCTTTGATCAGCTGAAGGCAGACTGCAGCCTGCTGGCTCTTGCTGCTGTTCGCCATGTCGTTCTTCCTGCTTGCAGTAACCATAGCAACAAAGACGCCCCAGGATTCCTTGCGAATCGAGCATGCGCAGACGTGACTGAATATTCCGGTACGGGGCATTTTCCGATTAAGGTGTTTACATGGCACAATATTCCAGTTGGAACAGGCACATGCCAGGAGTCTGATTCAGAATTCTCTCCAACCGGAATATGACCTTAATCGGGTTCGGTGTGTGTTTACATGACTCGCGCACAACCGGAATATTGCAGATATTTTGAATAACACAGGAATATGGTGTGCATGTAAAAACGCTCAGTGTCTCCTGGAACCGTCACTCCAACCACACTTCTGTACACGTGTCACTCCGGCTTGTTGTCTTTTGCCACCTGGAGCTGATCGCCTCACCTGCCAACCTGCAGCCGCTCGTCTCTCTGCAGCAGTGAATTACAGCCGTTTGGCTTTGAGGGGGAAAAAAGGTTTTGTTTTAGCATTAGTTTGATTTTCAAGTTAGAAAATTTTCTGATGACCAGCTTCCAGTGCAGTTCAAACAAACAGTTTGTCGAAATCCCCAACGAGGATCTGGAAGCTCTACAAAGGAAAAGGAGTGAGAAAGAGAAACCGTTTGAAACAGCTGATAAGAATTCAATTATAATTGATGTTGCTTGGCACCAATGCCAGCAGCTACACTGCAGATTCATTTTCTCAACACCTAATTGTTTAAAAAAAAAAAAAGTATGAAGGCTGAATAATGAAACTGCTGAAAGCATAAAAGAGTCAACAAAATAAAAGCCCTGAACTGAGATCTGTGTGTTTTGCTCTTCCAGGTACAGTCAGGCCGACGCTCTGAAGTACGTTGGGATTGAACGGGAGATGGAGATCGCCTGATTCTGACTTCTACCTCCTGTGCATCACCAACTCAAAGGCCTTACACACAAAGTCACACACACAGACACACACACACACACACACACACCATTCACTTCAGGAAATCCAGACAGCTCGTCAAAATGCTAGAACCCTTCAGGAATTCTGGGAATTTTTCGAACACGGAGGAACATTTTTGTTGCTGTTATTTTGTGTTATTTTGTTTTTTTTTAAGCTTCTCAGCTCTTTGTAACTGGCCACCGTGCTGTCGGGTTTTGTTTCTATCAAAAATCTTCCTCTCCTCTCGGGGTCTGGGACTCGTGTTGTTGCTACGTCACAAATCTTCCTGCAGATGGAACCGCGAACCGGCTCCTCTTCCACTTCGACCCGACTTTTCTACTTTGAGGCGAGAGGACGAGTCTGTCGGCTTTTGGATTCAAGTTTCAGGGACCAAACCTCCAGCAGCTGGACTCGCGGCTCCCTCGCTCCGCTTGCTTCGTGTTTCTCCTCCTCCAGTGTGTCGCCTCGCAGCCGTGAGCTCTGTCGTCACAAAGCAGGGACAACCTGCCTCTTTTGGATTCTGTATTTTTTTTTTTTTTTCTTCCTACGGTGTGAAGGAACAGGACCGCACACACTCCGCAGGGTGACACATCACTCTGTCTGTGCGACAGGGCGGCGTTCACAAAGCAGGAGCACCAGCAAATGTTTTATTCAACCTGCTCGACAAAATTCCCCTCAGTTCATTTCAGAAATATATTTTTTAAAGTTGCTAATTTGGCTTATGAAGATGCATTTGTTGGAAAATGCAGAGGCTTGTCTTTAAATAAAATAAATAATAAAATAACATAAAATAAAAACAGATAAATAAACCTAAATTTTAAAAGTTTTTTACACGAGAAAAGTAAAATCAAATAAAAGTAATTATTTTAATTTATTAGTATTTTTTCCAATTAAAATTTTTTAAATATATATTTGTAGATGAGATTGGACTTTGCAACAACAAAAAAAAAATGTGTTCATAGGCCAAAGTAGTGTTTTTAATTTTGTTGAGAGGTTAAATAACACATTTCAGAATAAAACCCCCTCTCTGGGCTCTTGGGTTTCACAGTTTCATTTTGATGTCACATTGGAAATGCATTGTGAAAGTGTCGTGGCTCTAAATAACCCCAGTAGGGGAACAGAGGATAAAAAAAAAATTGTGAAAAAATGCTCAGACGTGAACAAGCGGCCGCTGATCCCGCTCGCTTCTCCCAAGTCAGCCTCGGTGTTTCAGTGCAGAGCCTGTCGGGGCCTCGTGGGGAAAACAGGAAGCATGAGCAAATCTGCACGTACAAACTCATAAACCTCTGAATGCAAACCCTCCGATTTGTACATTTTATGCTCCGATTTGCGACTCAGGTGCTCAAAAGACATTTTTCCTGCATAAAAATGAAATTTCTAGTCCGATGGTGATACAGCAGCAACGAGGTAAACCAGTTAATCTAGGTTTAAGGATATATTTAATCTTAATGTTGCATAAGATTATTTGTGCTCTGTTCTTCAGTGCATGTGTATTTATGGTTTTTCTTTCCATTCTCCAATTTAAATGATTTGATTTGTAAATCCAAGGATTTATGAATCTGTGTGTAGAGATTTGCACATTCTTTGTTTTTCCAGCCGTGTCGACCCCGGCCAGTTTCTGTACGTTAATGTGAATTTTTTTCTTATAATCCTGAACTTAAAGGGTAACTCAGCGCTGAATCACAAACGCCCAAAAGCGTCTGCTGCGCTGCCCCCTAGAGGCCGAAACATTCAGGCATGTTGTGTTTTGCAAAGTTTTGACCACTAGAGGGCAGCACAGCAGACGCTCCCTGCTGATGTGGAGTTACTCTTTGAGCAGTCCAAGCCTTGAAGCCTGAAAAAAATCTTCCGCATCCTATTTTAATTCCCACTACAAGGCTGACGTGACTTTTTTTTTTTCCCCGATATGCCATGAACACATCGCAGCCCTCTGCTCCCAAACACCAGCACATCATGACCTGCACCCTGAACGCATCCTAGTCAAACTCTGAGGCTTTCACACACACCTGAACGTTACGTGACGGCGTACTGCATGGGTTTAGATACAAGAGGACGTATTTGGACATATTTTAAGACGTGTTGATACTTTTTCTTTATTTTTTTTTCTTTGAGAACTGAGTGTTCATGTGAGGTGACGGAGGTGACTCTGCTTTGTGGTGCTCCCCTGCTATCAGGTGCTAATGTGAAAGAAAACCAGCACTACTAACCAGGGCAGGAAACTGACGCGTGGCTTTTATCCCCTGGCCGGTGCTGCCGATCGTGACACTAGATCTTCTGCTGTTGTTTAGGGACTTTTATTTTTTTATTTTATTTTTATGACTCCAAATCCAACGGTGCGAGTGTTAAAGTCAGTTTCCTGCCCCGCCTGCTGCAGCTCCGGTTTCTACAAACCAAAACCACGTTCTGTGTGTTTCCAGGTGTTCTCCTCCTCGCTCCGCTCACACCGGCTCGGTCCAGTATTTTTCTCCCTCTCCCCCACATGGTGCTTCACTCTCAGTCTGGCTCAGTGATGTTTTTTTTTTTTTTTTTTTTTTTTAAGATCTTGTGCCATCAAGGCCGGCGCTTTTATAAATTGAATGACTTCCCTCTTTCCTCTTCAGGTTGAAAAGTGTTCATGTTTTTCAATGAGCTGAAGCCTTGATGGTGATTTAAAAAGAACAAAACAAAAAAACACTGACCGAGGCAAGTGTGCTGGTAAAGCAATGTATTCAAAGGAACAGTTTATACCAATATTTAAAAAAAAAAAAGCCATCTGTCCATCCGGATCGTTTCTTTGTCATTTGGTGAGGTTTCCACTTCACTCACTGTTGATAGTAGAAAGTGATGGATCTGCAGCTCGTTCAGCCGTTTAGTTTGTGAACGGCATTGAACTTTACATTTTTCTAAAGTTTCATGCACAGCCGAACAAAATCTGCAGTGATACTGACTCATGAGGGCAGAATATCTGGATGGATATTCTTTTTGATTGGTAGTTTGTGCTGATCTGCACCGTAAACAAGATCTTTTTTCTCCTCGGCATGGAATCATGGTTTCCTTTTTCCTGCTGATCATTATTTTGGATTTTAGTTACTAAAAAAAAAAAATCTGTTCAGACAGTGCTGTAAACAGCGTACAAGCTGAATGTATACAAAAAAAAATTGCACATTCCCACATTGCAGTGTGCTTTTGCCCCACAAAGTGACTGATGACACGCAGCTGCCTCGGTTTTCCTTTGTGGAGCTCAAACAATCAAAACTGTACAAACTGCCGGTGCATTTGGAAAAAGCTGCTGCTGTTTTTTTTTTTAACGCTTTGAGCTCCACAGAACGAAACCCAGCGCGCTCCACCGTGGAAACCCCACCAAATCACACACACTCTGATCTGGATGTCCAGACTGCACTCAAATTTGTCTGATGTTTGGATGAACTGTTCCTTTAAGGTCTGGCTCATTTTCAGAGGAAATGGAAGCCAGCTGATGTGCACACGTGCTCAGAGTGCCAGTTCAACGAGCAGGGTGCTGCCGCTGGACCGAACCCCCTCAAACTCAAACAGAGGGAATCTCTCATCTGTGCAGCCGAGCGATCGTCCCGTTCTGAACGGGCGCTGCACTAAGGTAAACAAACCCCAGGCCCCGCCCCCTGGCGTCCCACTTCCTGCTGTGCCTTGAGTTCTCGGCAGAACGCCGAGCGGTCTGATCGCAGACGACGGCTTGTCAGATAATTGTCCTGCATGATGAGGTGTTCTGCCTTTCAAACAAACAAGAGGGAAGTGAATCGTCTCTTGACTGGTACGAGGCGGCCGGTGCTCCTCAACACGTCGCCACAGCAACCGGACGAGGGTTTCTCTCTGTTTGTGGGTGCAGGCCCGCAGGTTTTGTTTGTTTTTTTGTGAAAGCTTGAGAGCAGCGGACAGAGACGTTTATTAGAAACTAGAGATTTCACTGTACTGCCTATTCCACATGATGTCCAATCAGTATAAATAATCTATCTTAATAGTTTTCTGAGCATTCCTCTTGTTAAATAGGCCTTTTAACGATGTACCAACAATCATATATTGACTTTTCTTTTTTTTTTTTTCTTTTTTTTTTGTCTTATATTGTCTGATGTGAATTCTGGTGCTGGAAAAAAAAAACAAAAACAAAAAAAGAACAAAAAAAAAAAAAAGAAATACCACAGACTCTTGTCCCGGTGTCTGACTGACTTGAAGCAATACCAGCCTTTTCTCGAGAACTGCTCCTTCCTCCCTGCTGTGGAAACTGTTCCACTGTTCCTATTTATCTGAGGCTTTCTACACAACTGTAATTTATTGGACACTTCGCAGAAAAGAAAAGGAAAAGGAAAAAAAAAAACACAGACTTCTCATGCTGTTTTGATAAGTTGACGATCGGGAGGTTCTGGATCTTGTTCCTGGATGCTCTCCACCGTCTTGGAAACGCTCGGTCTTCGTTTCTTCAGGGTTCCTACGCCGCTCCGGAAAAATCTCCAGGGAAAAAAAAAATAAAAAAATCAACTCTTATTTCCACGTCTTGAAAACTTTGGGAGTAAATGATGTCGGGGCCTGAAACTCTTGTGGTGTTATGATTTCTGTGTGTATGTGTGAGAGAGAAAGATGCGGTTGATTTACAAATAATCTGCAGACGTGTGACCACAATCTGCAAATCCAAGTCCCCAAAAAAAAAAGTTTGGAAAAATCATGAAATGGAGGAAAATGTAGGAAACCACAGACTTGTTGTGTTTCTGTTTTTCCTCGAGGATTTGTTTGGTGTCAAAGTTTGCTCTTCCACCAATTCTGTGTTTTTTTGTTTGTTTGTTTGTTTGTTTTTAAAGATGATGGACAAAGAAAAACCACATCAGCTGATTTCACTGATTTAACACCAGAAGAGAAAGAAGCAAATCAGTGCAGTCAGCCTGAGTGGTGAGATTGAGAGAGAGAAGGGACGGGTGATATTGTGAAAATTCAGATGGATAATCAATAATTGGGTGAAAGGTGACGGCTGAGCTGGGTAACAAAAAAAAAAAAAAAAATCAGAAACATGTTGACTGCTCAGGCATCAAAATGGATTTGTAAAAGTTCAATTACAACAACAGACGGTGCGTTTAAATGTCGATCCATCGCAGGAAAATTGTGTTTCCACTCCCAACTCTTCAACCGGAGCCGGAAGTCAGTATTGTGGAGAGCAGACGGTCAGTGTTACCCAGCTGCACCTGCAAGATCCAGGATCCTGCAGGTCATTTAATCTTTCAAGATGTTGGCCTGCTTCTTTTCTGTCTTTTTATTTTTATTTTATTTTATTTTTAAATTTCTTCTTTTCCATGCTGTGTCAAAGCAGGACCACGTCTTCTGCTCCTCTGGCTGCACAGGTGCTGATTTTGTAATGTTTACAGGGATTTTGTTGTTCAAAGTGATGCAGATTAAAATATTAGAAAATGGCTGGTGTGTTTTTCTTAACCACCACTCACAAAAAAAAGGTGCCTTGATTTGGAGTGTGATGCTGAGGATTCAAGTTTGAAAATCACCATCAGGACAGACTCAGATGGTTTCTTGCTCCTCTAGTTGGTTATTTCTGGGTGAAAAACTGTTGGAGCAGGAGGGAAAAAAACACACCCAGAATGTTTAAAAAGTTCAGAAATGTTTTTGCAACCTGTCTTGCCGCGGGTTTTGAATTCTTCAGGATGAATAAACTCCAGCGGGACTCGAGCCCGGTGTCTGCCGGCGTTTTTCAACAAGACGACCCGACGCTCCCTGCTCTCCCCGCCTGAGCCGCTTTAAAAACAATCAGGTTTTAGGTTTCATATGCCAGGGGGAGGCGGCTGTAATTCTTATGTTCACCTTATCGCATCAGTACAAGTTTCATTTTGTTCCTGGAAATAAAACTAATGGACTTTTGATATAAAAACACATTAAAAAAGGACTAATTTTTTGTCATTTGTTACAGGTGTACGCTTTAAAACCAGATTTCTCTCAAAAACATGGGGGGAAAGGCAGTGAGCAAATTATCAAGAAAGTTGCACAAAATAAAGAAATGACATGAAAATGAATAGGAAAAAAGACCAGAAAATTAGAAGAAAAAAAAAAAGCTGCCACATATTAAGTTTTGTATGATAAGGGGAGGCAGGTGTAATTTTTATGTACACCATATCACAACATTAAAAGTTGTTTTTCTGTTCCAGGAAATAAAGCTAATGGAGTTTTGATATATACATACATTTAAAAAAAAAAAAATATATATATATATATATATATATATATATATATTTGTTACAGGTGTGCGTTTCAACCCTTTAAAACCTGATTAAGTACATATATATGTATACACCCACATACCAAAGAAATTAAGAAAATTAATAAAAAATAGCAACAAAATTTGAAAAAAAAAAAACAAAAAAAAACACCATAATTAGCTTTAAAATGTTTGGAAAATTTGCACTATTTTTCTTTAAGGAAACCATTGTAATTGAAGGGAAAGAAAAAAAAAACAACCCCAAAACAAATGGTTTAAAAAAAAAAAAAATAGAGATTGAAATCAAACCTTTCAAAGTAAGAGTCCCACCCACAGCCTCCTGGGCTTTGTTCCCAGAATGATGTGAGATTTTTTTTCCCCGTGTGTCTCCGAGTGAGTAAAGAGTCTGAGGAGAGGCGAGCGTTTAGAGAAATCTTTACTGTTTTTTATTTCTCACACATTTAGAAAATGAACCACACTATACAAATGTCCACCTCGCAGTAATGGTACAGGTGACCTGCATGATCCAACCAGCTCCCCGCTGCTGCTTCACTTTAGTCGCATACATAAATTACAGGACCAGCGTTGTTGATTTCATTCGTGTCGTCATATGGTGGACTGCATCAGTGGCACAGTGACTTTATTAATATTCTTTTTTTTTTTTTAATCTTTTTTTTTTTTTATTATTTGAATTTTCCCGTCACTGTGATGCAGGTAGGCAGTAGCATGCAGAAACCCTTGGATGCGGTTCTCCTCTGATTGGCTGTAGGCTAATTCATTATGTTTGCACTATGTCAAGAGGGAGGAGTACACTTTTTTCCTTTGTTTTTGCCCCTCGTAAAAGTCTGCGCTTCTTATTTACATTATGAAAACATGGGAGAGAGAGAGTGTGTATGTGTGTGTGTGTGTGTCTGTGTGTGTACGTGTGCGTGTATGTGTATTTCAGTCCTGGAGATGCATTGTTTCCAAAGGACGGGCGAGTGTTTACAGGGGTTTTCTGGTCTAAACAGGGAGGTGTGTGTGTGTGTGTGTGGTCGTACGATTTCCTTCATCACTGAAGTGAGGAAGAGGAGGAGGAAGAAAAAGGGGGGAAATGGGGTCAGAGTTCAGCCCCCCTGGTCGCCATGTCAACGTGGCTGCGATACTCACACACACGCACAACATCTCCGCCAGTCAGAGGGATCCACACTTTATTTTACTCAGACATAAAAAAAAAAAAAAACAAATAAAAATCAAATGAAAAGAGCCAGCAGGTGGGAGAGGGCGATGCTCAGGCCAGGTAGCTGTACGTGTCCTTCTCGCCGTCCACTCGCTCCAGGTACTCCTTCTCTATCAGGATGTCGATGCATTTCTGGCCACAAGAGGGAGACACAGAGCAACAACATCATCAGCATCATCAGATCAGGAACGTAAGAAATAAACAGAAGGAGCGCTGAGGAAATCATTTGGACTGCACCATCATCTAAAGAGCCTTTAGAACCTCAACTATTTTTTTTGTTTGTTATCCCCAAAAGTAAAAAAAAACATTAACAAAAAAATAAGTATAAAAATACACGAGAATGACCAGAATATGTGCATAAAATGACACAAAATGACAATAACACTACATTTCTAATCATTTACAGTCTTATATTTTGAATTACAAGAACCAAAATTACACAAAACCCTGAAAAACAAAAAATTGTGAGTAAAAAAAAACAAATGTGAAAAAAAAGTAAACTAAAAATCTTTCAAAGTAAAAGGCCAACCATGGGTTTCCAAAGGGTTAAAAATAACTAACATCTTCTGATCAAAATTAGGTTTTTAATACATCTTCTGAAGCTCTAACTTGGACACATCATCAGGCTTGTATCTTTATTTGAGGAACAAAACTATCGAACCAGATTTGTTTCTCATCTTTTATCAGCAGCCTGACAATTTCCCTCTGAGACTCCACATCAGTTTTAAAAACCACATGAAATGGTCTCTTACTTTCTTGATTTTATGCAGTTCCTGTTGAAACAGGAAGTTAGGATATCAGTTTGGGAGCAAAGCATGATTTTATTTTGAAGGGATGAAGTGGGTGAGAGAAGATGTTTAAATATTTGTGAAGGTTTTATGAGTTTAAATTTTAATTTCCACCCACTGGAGCAGAATGATGTCACTGTTTAAGATGCTCTGTTTTACAGGACGTCATGTGAGGTCATTTTAATACTCCACTACCAACGCTGTTATTAATTTATTAATATGGTTATACAGGACTACAACACCTGGGTCTTTGATTTAATCATTTGTGTTTCAGAAATGTCAAAAAAAGTCAAATTTGCACTGAAGTCCAGTGTTTCCTCTGGATTCATGCAGCACCGCCGCTCGAGACGATGTGGAGCTGTCACTCAGTCTCACTGCTGTCTGAAACTACAAGTGTTGTACAAATGTACTGAGAGGAACAATTATAAGGTGATTTAAAAAAAAAAAACAAACAAAAAAAACCCCAAAAAAGATCTTTAGCTCCAGAACCTCGACCTGAACCTGGACTGGAACTCAAACAGCGACAGACACGAATCATCAGCCAAACACAGAGGAAGCTGTGTGGTCATGAAATTAAAAATAAATACAACTAAATGATGCGTAACAATGAGACCCAAGGAGGAAAAGGAACTGCTCTGTGTGTGTGTGTGTGTGTGTGTGTGTTACCTTAATGACAGGGACTCGGGGTTTGAATCGGGAGGAGAGCTGGTTCAGGACTTCAGCCAGGAGCTGCTGGTGTTTCAGGACCTTCCTCATCTTCATGATCCTCACGATGGCAGCCTACACACACACACACACACACACACACACACACACACACACACACACACACACACACACACACACACACACACACACACACACACACACACACAGTTCATTAGTACAGGTTCAAAACAGGAAGTCACATCACAAGAGAGGAGCTGGTTTCAGTTTGTCTCACTATACGTGTGTGTGACAACAGTATGTATGTATTTATTTATTTGACATGTATTGATTCTTGGTGAATCATTCAGTGTTGCTATTGGCAACGGGCGGTTTGACCTCCACTGACAGACTCACACTGACACCGTAAAGCCAAATCTAACAAGGATTTTCACTGCTGTATCTGAGTTGGTAGAGAAATGGACGCTTGGTTATTAATATCTGCTTTTTCATTAAATATCAGCCGTCAGCAGGTCAGTGTCTTCACCTGCTTCCTACATGAAAACATTCCAGAAAACTTTATGGAAATTAATCCACTGAAAAGAGCTTATCTGGACTCTTTGACGTTATTTGGCACGAAAATGAAAAGATAGAGAGAGTAGTTGAATTTTGGCTCAAAGCAAAGCAGGAGCTCCTGTCCGGTGACTCTCAGGACGGGTTCTCCTCACCTGGATGAGGAGTTTGCGATCCTCCTCGATGTTCTTGTGTGTCGTCTCCTGCTCCTGCTTCTGCTCCGTCTTCATGGGCACGTTGATGTTCACCCGCAGCTTCTTACTGCAGCCGCAACAGCAAAGAAAAACTTTATTAACCAACTGTGCAGAGTCAGGGAGCAGCGGAGCTCCATACTCACTGCAGGATCAGGATGAAAACAATCACCTGAAGAAACTCAAACAGGAAGGAAAGGAAAGGACCAAAATCCTATTCCAAACTTTTCCAGGCCGTGCAGGAGGCGGGAAAATGAAAACAACAAACCAACAAACAAACAAACAAATGAAAGCGTCTCTCACTTCTTGTATCCGAGGAAAAGCTTGATCAGGGTGTCTGGCTTGAACTCCACCTCGTCCACGTTGGCGTTCTCATCCTCCAGAACCTGCCAGGCACACACACACACACACACTGCAGTGAGGAAGAACTCAGCGCTCACTCTGATGTCTGGTGTGTTTCACCGACAGGCAACGGCTGAACGTGATTGGCTGTTGGCCGGTGATGTCATTAGAAAGCTCAGCGACAACCAACTGAGATCAACATCTGCCCTGAAGAGGAACATCTGCTGATCCCTGTGAGGAAATCCATCTTCACAAAATGTTATTTTTCTGTATAAATGAACAGATCCTCACCCAGAAGGCCGTGCTCCACGCTGCAGTGACTGAACGGCCATAAACAAACAAGATCTCGGGCTCAGAAATGGACAAACCCGATGAAAACAACCGGCATTTCTGGCCAATTTTATCACGAGCAAAATAAAAAGGACCACTACTGAACTCGGCCTTTTTAAATCAAAGCTGAAGACCCACTTTTTTAGATTGGCATTTTAATTACAAGTAGCGTAGCTTTGTTTTAGATTCACTTGTTTTTTTTTTTTTCTGCTCCATTTTATGCACTTCTGGTCGGCTTAAGTCAACCTGCAGCACCATAGCACTTTCCTGTTGATTGTTTTATGCACTGTTTTTCTTACGTATTGTTTTTCATGTATTGCTTTTATGAACTGTTTTTATGACTTAGTTGTAAAGCACTTCGGGTCCCTTATGGTTATTGTAAAGGGCTATAGAAATAAATTTGATTTGATTTGATTTGATTTAACAGTCGGAAAATGAGCTGCTTGCGTTAAAACAGTGACGTGAGTTCAGTGATTTATCGCCACGGCAACCGGCTGACGAGTAATTTCACATCTCTTGACATCACCTTGACACAAGTAAGAAACAGAGCAGCGTTTTCAGAAGGTCTGGTGGCTCAACAAACCCAAATGGACCATATCGATATACCACTGTGCTCTAACGCCCTCTAGTGGCCAGTGTGGAGACAGACACAACACACACTGACGCAAACACGACGCCAAAAAAAAGCATGAATCTCTGGGTGTAATACACAGCTGTGCTCCTGGCTTGAATTCTGTGTTAATAAATGACACAAAAACTTGTAGAGGACTAAACTAATCATCCAAGGAGAGTTCAGTCGAGGGCAACTGGACGTGTTTATAGATTCATGATTCTTTCAAGAATCTACAAACAAGTCCAAAAACCACATAACATGATAAAGTAGTCATGAAAATCAAACCATCAGATTATAAAAGGTTACGGAACAAGAAGAGGTTTTTTTTTTTTTTCTTTTTTTTCTGTGTCACTCACCAGCAGCTTGGATTTCAACAAGATCTGCAGAACCTGAACCAGAATGTCCTGGGAAAAAAAAAAAAATCAAAAGGAAACCGTTTAGTTTACAAATCATTCGTTTGTCCAAACATCTTCCACAGCTGGAAAAAGGGAAAGAAAAACTTTGAGAGTGAGGAGAAAAACACTAAATCCGGTAAGAAAGCAAAAAATATGACCTCAAGTTTTCATAATTCAGTTTCACAAACAAGGTCCAGATTCTACTCAGTGCAATAATTTAACTTCGATATCTCTCATTTTGGATGAACAGGAATCTCCTTTCCCTTCAAAATGGCAGGAGTTACATTTTTAAACAATTCCTCAGACAGTGAGAGAGAACAGAGTGTGTGTGTGTGTGTGTGTGTGTGTGTTTTCTCCTGCTTACAGTTTTGATCTGTGTGCTTTCGGTGAGCTGGTGGACGGTGTACATGTCCTCCGTGTTGTACTGCAGCAGGATGGCCATCTGGAAGGTGGAGGCCTGCAGTGTGTACCTGGAAACACACCAACACAACGATGGGCTCAGTTCAACACACACACACACACACACACACACAAACTGACAGGAATCATCTCTCCCTACTAAACAGGTCTGTGTCAGTCAAACTCAGAGCGATTCGTCATAAAGAGCCTTGAAAGACTCTCATCAGCTCCACGTGTCATATTTCTAGTAAAAACTGATCATTTATTTTCCTCCACTGTTGTTTAAATGGTGAAACTGATCTGATGCTTCATCCTGAGTGGCAGTGAAACGTCTGAGGAAGCTGGCACGGAGCCTGGTGACGGCAGCCGAGCCGATCCAAAGCCTCGTTGTGCCATAAAGCGAGCGCAGGTGCACTCTGGGCTTTACCGTCCACACACACAATAAAAGCTCATAATAAAATAAACAGGACAAATCAGCAGAGTTCACTCCATCCAGCCGAGCAGCAGCCGGTAAGAGCAGACAGTAAAAAGTCTCTTAAGTAGCTCATCATCGTAAAACTGTGCCGCAGCTGGCCGAGGGAACGGCGCCCCCTGCCTGTGAGCTGCGTACCTGTTCTTGAAGCAGTTGGTGACCAGCTCTCCTTTGGACAGGTGGTAGAGCCAGGTGAGCTTCCTGCCGCTGTGCCTGCTGGCGTAGAAAGCCGTGAAGCGCTGGTAGCTCCGCTCCAGCTGCAGAGAGGCGACAAGAGCTGGTCTTAACGTCAGGCTTTCCCCACACACCGTCCATTTTTAAAACTACACACGTTTCCAGACATGTCAGCTGATGTTTTCCAGACTGTGTGTATCATCTCAGACTGATGGCAACACGTTTATCATGCATCCTTATACTTCAACTGAATGTGTAAGGAGAGGTCATAATGCGCCATCAGTCCTCAGCCCCTCATTGGTGGGTTGAGCAAAAACTACGACACCGGGTTCTGATGAGGTCATTTATTTCTTTTATGCAATTAATCAATCATTACACCCTTAAATTCAACTGATCTGAAAAACACAGAATCACATAAAACATAAAGACCCCATGAAATCTACTTTCTTGGTGTTACACAGTTCCTGTTGAAACAGGATGTTGGGCGGGACATGGTGCAGAGAAACACTTTTATTTTGAAGGGATGAGGTGGATGAAGTTTTGTGAAAGTTTCCATGGTTGAAATTTTAATTAACACCCACTAGTGGAGGATGATGTCACTGTTTCAGATACTCTGTTTTACAGGAAGCAGAGGTCATGTGATGTCATTTCATGGGGAATTGAAGTGTTGTTGTTTTTCTGTAAATACATACAGACGTGTGTCTGTGTCTTACCTCAGAGGGCAGAGCGAAGGTGCAGGACTGTTGGAACGGCCAAGAGCCGGAGCTCAAAACCTGGATACTGAAGTCCACTGTGAATGTGAACACACACACACACACACACACACACACACACACACACACACACACACACACATATCCCATCAGTCCTTTTGGTTCTTGGAAGGTTTTTTTCTTTCTATGTCACTTCACTCATCTGACCTGAAAATAACATTAAGATGTGAGGTGTGTGTGTGTGTGTGTGTGTGTGGTAACTCACAGTCCAGCGGCTCGGAGTTTGTCAGGTGCTTCTTAAACTGTTCGTTGAGGTCCTTGCTGACGCCGATGTCCTGGAACATGCGCTGCAGTTTGGACGTGTACTCGAACCCGCAGGCTTGCTGTGGGAGGACAGAGACCAGAGACGAAGACACGGCGTTCAGTCCAAATTCAGATTAAATCGAGTCGTCTGGGAGAATCGGAATCACAACAGAGAAACCAGAATGTTTTACATTTTTATCTTTAAATGCGTTTGTCTGTGGAGAAACCCAGCTGAAAACATCCTGCCATCATCCTGCAGCGGGACCAGTTTGTAAAAATTCCCTGATATTTCCCAAGTTCTCCAGAGAAATGATCAAATTCCCTGACTTTCAATGACTAGAAAACATCTCTTAACATTTAATTATATTCGAAGAATTGTGTGACCCCCGGTGTTTCAGATAACAAACGCAGTGCCAACATCAGCAGGGAGTCAAGGGTCTAACAAATTTAAGTGTTCAAGAAAAGAGGTAATTCTGTTTTTCTTTATCTTTTTAAGAGGGCGGCACGAAGCTGCAGGACTCCTGGACCAAAAAGAAATTATTATCTTAAAACATCTTACATGTCAGTGATGAGGCTGCAGACGTGACAACGAGCAGAATCACAATCAGTTTCCACACAGAAGGAATCTGACTTTGTGCTCTGCTTACATTAAACAAAAATACAAAAACTATATAAAAGTCATATGTATAAAAGTCCAAGTTTAGTGACTATGTCTCACAGAAACAGCAAATAAAACAAAAGTAGGGGAGGAGGATATTATATACTGATAATAACAGAGGAAATTTAGGAACATGGGTCCTTTTTACTCTGCTGGAACCAGATTTGATTCCACTGACAGGAATCCATCAGAGTCTGCAGTAGAAAAAGACAATAAGCAGAAACATATACATATGAAGAATATTTCTCTGGGTTCTACATTTCCTGAACAGGAAAAAAGAATATATCAATAAACATTTCCATAAAAGTATCGTATAAACAGCTTTAAATACCAACCCTAACAGCCAGAACAGACCCGACCGCCTGAGTGGCAAATTACCACCAGTGTTTGTACATTTTGCCTGATACATTTGTTTATCTGACGAGCTACTTTGGAGAGCAGCCGAGATTTTAAGGTCCTGTTTTATTCTAACTTGGAGCTCACTGATAAAATATTCAACAGTGACGGCTAATTTGGGGTTTTACCGGCTAAAAAGGTTTCTTTCCCTGAGCTTCTGCGTCTTTAGTTGTGGTTTACTGTCAGCATGTATGGTGAGAGCGGGCTGACTGTGTGTGTGTGTGTGTGAGTGCAGACCTTCAGTTTGGAGATCATGCTGGCCTCTGCGTCATCACTGGCGCTGTTCTGGTGGACGAGACGTTTGGCGAGCATCTTAGCGTAGAACTTCTGGAAAACGTCTTTGTCCTCGATGTACTTGAACACAACCATCTGAGAGAGGAAGACAGACACACACACACACACACACACACACACACACACACACACACACACACAGACGTAAGTATAAAGTGAGCTGAGTTACTCTACAAGAAGTACACAGATATACATGGTTAAACAAAAATAGATAAAAAGTGTGAAGCTGAAATTAAGTCCTCACAAATTCCAATTTAGGACTTTTTAATGGCTTTTAAGGCCTGATATTTGCAAAATTCAATGTAAATTCAATGTAATTCAATGTTTTTAAGGACATGACCAGGTTACCAATGCCATCCTCAGCAGTACAGTCCCAGTTCAGTTACCGCTGTGTAAAAATGCATGGAGCTGCAAGAATACAAATGAGCTAAAAAGGCTGAAGTTTACTAATTACACTAGTCACCTCTGTTGCAGATTTTTTTTTCCTACCAGAGTGGATAAATAATACATAATTAAACATTAAAAGAAGTGGTCTGCCGAGTCACAGCTGCCCTGTTTGTGCTTACATGCCAGCAAAAGAGCACAATGATGAGAATGGAGCGTATGATTATTATCAAGGTCATCTGGAGGATAATCTTATAAAAACAGTAAAGAGCAAGCTTCCACGTCTTTAATACAGTTTTTTTGTTTGTTTTTTAGATTTTCTTTGTGTGAATTTTAAACAGTATTATAGAGCGAAACGCTGAAAAATAAAGCAGTCAAAGTCAAAGTGTCTTACCACTTGGTTGAGTGTGTCCTCAAGCTCTGCCTCCTCTGGATTTTTGGAACTACACAACACACATTAAATAGATCAGTTTTTCACACTCAATTAATAGCAGCTTATCATAACCCCAATTAATGTTTGCATTTTGAAAACCCACACACACACACACACACACCTCTTCTTAAGCAGAGAGTCACAGTATCTGGCCAGTAGTTCAGGTGATTTGCTGGAGGACTGGGCCATCTTGGTGACGGCGTTGTTGTTGATGAAACGTCCACAAGCCTGAGAGAAGAGAGCAGGATCAAAACACACTCAAACACGTCACAGTTTATCCTTAAACTACAAGAAGCATAAAGAATCAACAGCGACAACTAAAGCAGCATTTTCTGCATGATTTCAGGCGTCAGCTCTGACCTCTAACAGCAGCATAAACTTCAATTCCTTGATCAACAAACCAACAGTGATAAGTGTTGAAGTTGAGTAAATCGTGCGAGAAACTAAAGTATCAGCTGCGAGAGACATGCTAGGAAAACAAAACAGAAAACTAAAAAGGGAAAGAGACTTTCTGTCTTCCCCAAACTCCTGGTCCCAGTCAGACGCTGGGTGCTGAAGCGAGCCTGAGCGTCTTCAGCTTGTCATGTTCAAAGTTTATTCCCAGACTGCTGACCTTGTCGAGGGCGGCCACGAAGCCGGCGTCGTTGTTGAAGGCCGACATGACCAAGGCGTTGTACTTCTTGTGGACGTCCAGGGTGGTCTGGACGTACACCTTGGGGTCCTGGCGGGGGACACAAGACAGATTTCTGGTTACACATCACTCAGCTCCTACAGCTTGCTCAGTGTGTACATTTCCTGCTTTTCCCACATTTCAGGCATGTGCCAAACAGCGGCTGCATAAACAAACACTCATGTTAGTGGTACAGTGTGTAGGATTAAAACTGAGTCAAAGGCAGAAACGGGATGTAATAGTGATGTAATAGAATCGTAGCGTCTTTTTAATCTACATAAGCACGGGTATTGGTTTTAGGTGAGCTGCAGTGTTGCTCTGCCACATTTGTAAAGCAGCTCAGACAGGACAAACCATCTCAAGATATACTTTGTGACAAACGAGTTTGTCTCTTTCAAGTGGCTGGTGGAGGCGGGTGGAATTAACACGCCGGGTGAGAGCAAATTGCTGGAATTGCTACCAAAAGAAGTTTGTTTTGCTTGCGGTTGTGTTCACGGTGGATCGTATCTACACCACGGCAAGAGCAGGTGAGCAAAAAAAAGACAAAACACATGAAGGAAATGTCAAAGTACATGTGAGGGTGTGGTAGAAACCGGTACTGGCTTATATAAAAACCACACCCAAAAGACATACAGACAACAGGTAAAATACAAACAAAAAAAATCACCAATGCGTTTTAAATATTAGTGTTTAAAAAAAAAAAAAAAAAAAAAAACACTATAAAATAAATTATAGCTAATACTCAGTGATGATAATACCACAGGGATCATACTGAAATGAAAAATTTAGTTTAATTTTAAACGTAGACGCTTAAACACCAACTTGCAGGCATTATATAATTATATGGGGATATACAAGGGTATCATATCGCCACAGCTAATGTTCTTATGTGTAAGTTAACATAAAGTGTTTTGCAGGTTAAATAACTTAGACGATTTAATGTACTGTTGTTGAAAGAGACAGACTCAGCAGACCTCCGTAGCCTCGGGGAAGGGAGGGGGGCAGTTTTGAAAGTGGAGGGGTGGGGAGGGTACTGGTGTTTTGTTGCATTCTGCCTTGTGACCACTAGATGCCGCTAAATCCTACGCAACATTGTTCCCTTTACTGTAAAGAGTCTAGACTTTTTTTCTTCCACACTTTCCCAGGCTCCAAAACAATGACTTACATCCATACAATGAAGTTAAAAGTTTGTATTTGTGGCTTCATTTTAATTCACATGGTAAAGTCCAGTGGTGTGAACTGCTGTCGAGGTGAAAAAGTGGTGTGAGTGGATGCAAAAGAGACATTTATTTGTGTCCCAGGTGTTACTAAACCGCGGCGTACATTGAGCGCAGCCTCTCCACACTTCTCGATGGCGGCCAGGCCCTGGTTGTGGATGTGAGTCTCTAGGAGCTTCTTCAGTTCGCCCAGGCCGTCGGTGATCCGTGACACCAGGTTGTACATCCGACCCAGGTCTGACAGCAGGGACGACAACAGGGTTAACAGCAGTTAGACGGTGTGACTAGTTGACTATTTAGCACATTTTATCCAAAGTAGACAAGTTTCTTCACATCTCTAAAAATGGAGTCTTTATGCTACAGCGCTACACACCAAACACGATGATTGTTTTTTTAAAGAGTATTTCTTCACATATGTTTCTCTAGATGTGAATCTTTCCATACATGATACAAATGAAAAAAAAACTGTTGAAATTATAAACTCCTTATAAAACCCTGTAAAAAATACAAAATCCACATGTATCTTTCCATTCTGTCTGTCTTTCCAATTCTCTGCATCATAACTCTCACAAGCACTGGGATGGAAACCCAGCTAATGTGAAAATAACAAGTAATCTCTTGAACAAACATGACGTCCCACTCTTCCCCCCAAATCACATGATCCTCTTCCTGAACTGACATCCTCCTCCACTTCTAGCGAAACCGCTCATGTTGTTTACAAATTACTGAATAAACTACACCTTTTCTCCTTTCTTTACCTGGCCCTCTGCTCTAAAACAATGATCATCGTAGGGACACTGGAATGTTTCTTGCATCAGACAATTTTACTACCGCTGGCTTGTATGTTGGTATGCGAGGAATCTGAGTTCATTCTGCTGCTGTTCAGCCTCTGTGGATAATAAGAGCTTTGCACAAATGACACAGACGAAAACGCGGGCTCACCTTCGTTCTTGTCGGCGTCCAGCAGGTTCTGGAACTCGGTGTGGAAGATCTCCAGGTGTTTCTCTATCAGGACCTGCTCACACTTCCTGGCCAGCTCGTCCTGGGTGGATTCGTGGAGGTAAACCTGGACACGCCGCTGCTCCTCCAGCAGACGGGCCTCCGCCTGACAGGTAACCACAGACAGGTAAACATGGTTCAAACATACTGATTTACTACAGATATAAATATATAAGTGCAAATGTCTGTAAACTGAATCTGTCAACATGGTGAGAAATCTTTCAAGCCAACAGGAGCTCTGCATTTGGATTATACAGACACTTATCCTTCAATATGTTCAGTCCTCCTTTTTTTTATTTCTCTCATGTCTAACATGATAAACTCTCATCTCTAGGATGAAGAATTACAACCTAAGTAAATCTCAGTTGTCTACCTGTCTGCACTTCCAGTGACTGTGGCAGATAACAAAATAATCATCAATCTTTTCTTTTTGTTTTACCTTAAAAATCAAGCTGGCTGATGAAACAGTGCAATGACAGGTAAATCTGGGGATTTACCAACCACTGTAGACTACACTAAGGCCACGTTCACAGAAATCCAGAGAAATTTCAAGATGCATCTTTGTTTCTCCATTCTGCCCTTCTATCCACAATAAAATTGGGTTTCTGTCCACCAGTAAGAATTGACTTTCTGAGAACACTCCCCCAAGTGAATACATTTTAAAAAACTCCACTTTTGCATTGTAGCCTGGCATCTAAAACACGGAAAACAGAAGGATTAATAACATATGATTTCAGTGTTTTTGTGGGGCTGGAAAACTTTTAGAGAACGTTATGGAGCAACAGTGTGGATGGTAAACAATTTGACACAAAAACTACTTCAGATTTCTCCAGATTATTGCGAGCTAAAAAGTGTTCTTTCCTGGCTTTAATACAGATCTGCTGTTGGTGGTGTAAGGTGCATGGCGTTATTCTCTCTCCTCTGTGTAGTTTCCAGAATGTGTCGAGTGTGAGTCGATGGCCACTCTACCAAACAATCGCTGTTGCCGCCTACCTTCTTCATGTACTCGGTGACGGGGTTCTGCTGGAGGAACTCTGTGCTCTCCCGGGTGTAGAAGCGCTCTGTGTCGGTGAGGAACTGACATTCAAAGTACTCCTTGTACACGGACAGCGTGGGGCCTTTGGCGAAGGCGTCCTCCTCGTTCAGGCCCAGCTCAACTGAGAGGGAGGGAGCAGGAGAGATGAAACAACACGACACACCGTCAGTCCTCATCCATTACAGGGACGATTCACAAACACTCATTACAAACTGCTGGTCCGGGTGCTAATCTGACTCGCAGGTTCATGTGGGGACATCTTCAGGCCTGGACTGCAGGATAATCCAAATTATTTTAACAGATTACAGGTTCACAATTACTGAGTATGATTATGTGTCTTTGTGATTTGACAAACTAAATTCTTTTAACCCACTTTGGCAACAATCTCAACTATGTTCAATTCCCACAGGAGTTTTAAATTAAATTAAATGTTTTAATTAGGTTTAGACCAATACATCAGGACAATACTGGAGTTTCATTAAATACTGGATATCAGCCAATCAGTTACCACAGGGACGTAGAAACAGTCAGTAAAACCTGAAATGAAATTTTACTTTCTTTGTACAAATTGCTGCACAGTGTAAGATTCATTTAACTGAATCTCACAAGGCAATAATGTATCTTTGAGTTTTCCTGCTGCCAGATGGGTGCAGCGGTTCATCCTCACTTAGAGAGTTTGTTTGGGTGTCAGGTCTTAAGTGTCTCTTGATCTCATTAACGCTGTTTAAGCTGACAAGGATAAATCTATGGCATGACGATGGAAAAAGGATCAACAGTGAATAATAACAAAATGTCAACTAATTAGCAGCATCAATACAAAAATTTCCAAATCAGGCCCAAATATAATTTCAAAAACAACAACAGTGAAACATGATTTCAATATTAACAATATCCTATCATTAACTATGGAAAGTAAAATTGCAGTATGATTATACCAAAATAGCTGTGTAATCTTACTTCAGCACAATACAAAAGCAGTAACACATGTAAAACCACATTTACATTCTACAACACTGTAGGGAAACTGTTATAAATAAATAAACTGGGCAACTACAACTGAAAACTGTGTCAAAACAATGAATTACAAAAGGTTATCATATCGATGTTAATTTTAAAATCTCAATACAGACAGTCTGCTCCTAAAACAATTCACTGGTATAGGCCTGGCCTCCTGGTTTGTGTGTATGTGAGTTGACGCAGAGTAAATACCGTAAGACTGGACGACACCGCTGATCAGTCTGGTGTTGATGGTCTCGCCGTTCCTCTCTCTTTCTATCAGCTTCAGTACAGCGTTTGTCACCTGCAGAGTTAAGACAAGCAGATTAGTTTGCCAAGAATATTCATCTGTACAACGATTAAACTGAATTTCTGGTGACAAAAAAAGAACAAAGTATGGACTTGAGGTAAAAAAAAAGATAATAAAACGAGGATGTCTATTTTTTCAGATTTTACATCACTGTGTTTTTATTCTTTCCATTTGAGGACAAACAAACATAAAAAACTGTAGTTGGTAGATGAATTTACCATGTGGAGGTCTGTTGGAGTCACACCCACCTGTTTGTTGAGGGGTCTGAATAAACACTCCCTCCAGGTTACAAGTGCCAGCTGAAAGAAAAGAGAAGGGATGGGGATGGGGGGGTTGCAGAGGTGGAGAAGGTTAACAAAAGGCCACGAAAATGAACCATAAATTATGCCTACGCAATCTCAGAAACCAGTTCAATCGGAAACTGGCTTTATAGTGTCATTTGTAGGTGGGTGCTTTCCTGTCCCACATTAAAAGATACCACAAGGGTTATTTGTCACTGATCAGCCTGGGAACTCACTGCTTTGTTTCAAATACAGAGCGTGTTTCGTATAGTATGCCTGCTCAATTACAGAAATAGTTTGGATTTATTACTATTTTGCTGACAGATGAATGGAACTGCAATGTGTTTACGTATCACTCCACCCATCAGTTCAGCTAGGAGAAGAGCTTCCAAGAGGGACAACTTGTACAGTACTACACTGACATCACTCAGTGCCATAATACACTGTTTGTCTAATCGGAGTGTTAAGCATTGGATTACATCATTGTCGTGAACGGTTTAAGCAATTTTAATTCATTTTTTATGGCTTCTAATGTTAGCCATTAGCTGCTGACTGCTATTCATTTGGCTTCCTGCTCACTCCGACAGTTCACCACAACTCCAGCCACAGGAATCACTTCCAGCAACGATGTCCATGCATCTTTATCATTAGCAACACTACACGTGTCAATAAAGCCAAACCAATCCTTTTAATTTGTCTCGGGTGCTCCAATAAATCAAAACAAGGGCACAGGATGTATTTCAGTACAACTTTGTACCCTCAATATGCCAAATTGTGTCTTCAGTTTTTCTCTCCTCCTGCACTGTAGCCACACTCAGCCTCCAAATAAAACAGCACCGCACTTCAAATGGATTTTCTACAGTTGCTTGACAATGACAGGGCGCTGCAACTGGCACTGCCCACAAGCATCTGTTTAGTTCTGCTAGCTTAAAAAATGAATACATATATTTTGTTTTTTCTGTTTTTTTTTGTTTTGTTTTTTTTGTTTTTTTAAGTGGTGCCCTGTGGACAGCAGGGCTTGCGTGCTTACAGAGTAAATCTCGTAGATGCCCTTGCGTCCCTCGTCACACTCCCGTCTGACCCAGTGGCGGTTGAGGTAGGCGCAGATGCCGTTGAGGACCTTACTGGAGAAACGATAGTCCTCCCACTGTTGAGTGTAAAACTTCAACACGCACTCATCCATCAGATCCTCTCCATCCTGGAGGCAATGGAAGCAAAGGAGGGAGGGAAGGATAAAAGCAGGGAACAGAACAATGGTGTAAGAGGAAGAAGAAGTGGGAGAAACAATGGATATGGAAGCAGAGTTAGAATAAGAACGAGCAAGTCAGTATCTTGTACTTGTGTGTTTTGAGGTTTTGGGTTTGGCTGGATTTCCATGACCATGACATCTATAAATAATGCAAACTTTGCTGATGAGACAAAGAAAACCCATGTGGCTCGTCAAAAGGTATTCATTTCTGAATCGAGACGGCTGAAACGTGCAGACTCACCTTGAGCAGGCTGGTCAGGTAGTTCTTGAGGAACTCCTTGAGTCTCTTGTAGAGCTCCAGGCCTACAAACTGGGCACCTCCTGAAGTGGTGGTCTTTTTGGAGGGCTTGGCAGGGGGCACAGAGCCCCTGCCCTGGCTGGACTGGTGGACACTGGTACAATAGTTATATACATGTCTGAGAGGAGGAGGCAAGTTAAGGCATAAACACAGACACTGTACATCACAGACATGCTTTGGATGTCAATGATTTACGTGCGATTATTAACTGGGATTAAGCTTGAATACTTGTTAAAATAAAATTAATCACATAGATCACCTTGACAAGCAACCAATAAGAAGATACACTGCATTTCTCACTATTTTTTTTTTTTTTGCTTGTATTGAAACTGTTGTAGGAGTGAGATGTTCTAGGAATTGAAACTTATTCTGCTCTTGCGTCTTTAACTACGTAAATGTAAAATGTCATGTAAAACTGATTATTCTTTCCTTCATGAAGTCTGGCTCATCACTATGCCAAGCTAGCAGCAATCCAAGGGCAAGGGTGTGAGCTGAAAAGGCCCTAATGGGCTAAAACGCCAGCCACCAAATGTAATTCAAATTAGCGCTGTTAATTCTGCTTGACTGCACAGGAAAAGTTGCCACGAAAATGTCTTGTTAAGTGAACCGTGCACGTCTGGTGGGAATGAACAGGTTCCAGCTTATATGGCTGCATTCATTAAGTGCTTCACTAGAGGTAAATATTGGCGACCTATACCGCTATAAAGACTGAGGGCTGGAGGGTTGAGGGAGAGGAAGAAAGGCTGTCAGAACAACAGAGTGTGCTGTTTGAGCTCTTCATACATCCACCTGCGTAATGTGTGTTTTATTGAGTCTGTGTGTTTGTGTGTGTGTGTGTGTGTGTGTGTGTGTGTGTGTATGTGTGTGTATGTAGGACAGGAAAATTACTTTTTTGCCCACCTGCTGCCGCAGTGCCTAAATCACAAGATTCACAAGCAACCTTCACTTTGGCACTAACAAAATTACTGTTGATGGTGATTGTTACCTTGCATACCTGCTGGTGGACTAGACAACCTTACCAATCATCAAAAAACTGACCAGTGTTTGGGTTGCTGCTCACTTCCCCCCAATCTAATTTAGCTTGAAGGGTACCCAGGGGAAATCAGCCACCAGCACAATGTCCTAAAAGTAGCATGAAAGCTACAACAACTGTCAGCCACATTCACTATAACTAACACAGCAGTAAATCTCCACACCAGGGCTGCATGATAATGACAATTACACTGCAATTCTATTGATTAATATTGCAGTAAATGTGGAACAAACCTTGGAAAACAACATCTTGGTGAAAAATTGCACTGAAGATGTAAATAAATACTTTCTCCTGCATGCAATTTGATTCAAATTTGATCTGGGATTCTGCACAGCAACAAAGTATGTTATTAAAGTGAGGTAAAAAAAAAAATGTTGGTTCTCTGTTTGCACCAGGACTGTGCCCTATTGTGTCCTTTGGCTATAGCTCATTACCTGGATACACAGCTTTAAACAAACACGGCAGAATGCCTTAGAAACAAGGTAATAGCAGTGTAGAGCTACAACTATCATATACCACACACAGCGCAGGTGGAAATTAACTCCAACCACAAGCAAAATTTGAGTAAATGTTAGCTGTGGTTAATGTGTCGACTTCACTTGAAACTAAGGCAGGTAACCACAAAGGTAGTTGTTTGTTAAAAAAGGGGAAGTGGCTGCTAAAGGTTGAGAAGTACAGGCTGATGCGGCTGGTGAGCAAAAACAAAACAAAACAAAACAAAACAAAAAAAACTTCTTTCCAGACCTGCACACAGCACTCTGATAAAAAACTATTAAATAAACTCTCTGTATTCTCTTCTTTAGGCCTAGAATTTGCATATTAACATGGGAAATACACACAGCATGCAAGACCATCACCACAACACACAGCATCAACCCCGACCCCAAATTTCATAGCATGTGGGATACGTGTAGAGTTCCATGTAGCGCGACTTGGCCATGCTTTGCCGTGTGTAGACCTGCTGGATGCCAGCCCGCAGGTCGTCCCAGATCTGGTCCAGCCCTATCTGTTTCAGTCCGTGGGGGTTCTGGGTCCTGTTGGACGACATCCTGACACCTTTCTCTCCTCTCCCTGTCTCCCGACTGAACAATGCCCTCCCTTTTCCTGCTCCGGTGAGCGCTCTCCCCCCCGGCTCCTCTCCGCGGTTGGTTCTGCCCTGAGTCACTCTGCTCTCAGAGTGCCTAGTCCATCTGGCAGCGGCACTAGACCTTCGAGAATCAAGTCGTTGGCTTTGAGATGGGATGCAGTCCCCCTCCACAGGCCTGGGTGGCGCTGTCTGCCACGCCTCCACCTAAAAGCCTGGGCACTCCTCACTAGATGACCTGCAGAGGGCAAGGAAAGGGAAAAATGTCAAGGTAGAACATTATGATTCACACATGCAGTTGAATCCTCTTTTAATGGTACTTTCTGAGTAGGGATGCACTGGTTGCATTTTTCTGGCAAACACCAATACCAAAACTGATTTTCATTAGTTTAGCATCATTAACAGCTGTAATATATATGTATTTTTTAACATTAAACTTTATTTAATTATAGTTAAAAGTTTCAGCAGAAATAATAGGTTTAGTTTTCCCCCGTACTTAAACAAAAGATCTCTCTTTTCCAGATAAAATGTAAGTGCAAACTCTTAACAATAACTGTCTGCATAAAAAATACCTCTACGGTGGTGAGTCAATGAGTGGTGAATTAAATCAATGATTCTCAAAGTCCTTTGATTTGTTCTCACACAGCAAACTTTTCCACCACAATCACTGCACTTAATAACAGCTCCTCGCGCCAGAAATGTCTTGCGGAGCATAGTCGCACAAAGTTTCCAGTCAGTGGCCAATTAATCATGTGCATCTCCGTTTCTGACGATAAACCCTGAAGCTCTGCAAAACCTGCTGTTCCTCCATATGTATTTCAAACCTCCAAATCAAAAGTCAACTCGTAACGTCTCAGTTTGCTCACTGGAGCTGGTACAGTGTTAGTAGTTCACCAGGCTGTATGGGTTTATCTGAGTCCTGCGGTCAGCAAGCTGGCCAGGTCCTGACGTCACAGAACTAATGACAGATTAGTCCACTTCACAACATCCTCAGTTCCCCTCGCAGTCCCGTCAAAGAGCCTCCAGCAGCTGATGTCCCACCCGGACGCCACTGCTGAATGTTTTTTCTCCGCCATTAGAAACCAATAAAATGTTTACATATAGGCAATCAGCCAAATCTTTCATCCAGACTTTCAATAAGGGACCAGGTAGGATTCACTGTCCTGCTCAAGGAGCCGTTAACAGGAAACCACACAAAAACATGAGCTAGTGTGGGGGTCAAACCTGTGTCCTTCTGGCAACAGACAGGCTTGCTGGCCACACGGCCACGCTTTTAGACATTCTGGCAATACACAAATTGTCGGGCAGATTGCACGACTGACACATCTCAGTCTGCAAAAGTAAGACAAGTAAATATCCTTGACAACTCCACAAGCCAGGCTCATTTACTTTGCTGACTATATATATTTGATGGTAAGCACAAGCTCGCAAAATTGTACAATAAATAGCTAGAGAGTAGAAATATGACTGACTTCTGACTTCCATTCAGTTTTCCAAGTCAATAACCAAATCACCCACCCATTTCTGTCCCTCTTTTGATTAAACATGCCTCCAGAACGCACCAGTTGTTATTTTAATGAGTGAATTCATTATTCAGAAAAGAGAACCAGTCGCACTTAAAATTAAAATAAATCAATAAATAAAAACATTAGCACATACCGGTTGCTGAAAATTTAATCTCTCAATTACTGGCATTCTTCCCAAAACTCTGATAATGGTCGTGAACAAACACTAAAGCGTAGTGTGTGTGAATTAGGGGGGTTAGGTCACGACTGCAACACTATCCCAAGAGGAACTGGCCTCAGACGGCGTGGCTTTAAAGTGGCATTAATGACACAGCCACATCATTAAGACTAATTGGCAGAGCTAACTCTGTAATTTCATCCCCACAGTCAGGACACAAGAAGGAAGTAAATGAATGCCAACCTGCAGCGTCAACTACTTTTAAGTTACAGAGAGGGAAGGAGAAAGAGAGGGAAAGAGTCTAAAAAAAACAATGGAAAATAGGAGAACTCCAATTTTTACTGTCCATATGACACACTTTGTGTTGTCTAATCAGTGTAAACAACAAAAAGCTGCATGGAGTTGCATTTTGTCTATTCTTATCGGGACCACACGGACATATATGGAATAAAAATCAGAGCCCAAGGCATGAAAGCTTGCATGCGTCTTGTCATCCTTTGTCAACGTTGCCATGGCAATAATTAAATCTTACATCATTCACCTGAGAGACAACTGTCACAAGTGTGGCTGAGCATCATTAGCATAGAAAACAGCCAGACACAACACTGGTACGAAAGCCAAATAGCAAATTTGAGTGCTGCCTGAATTCAGCCAAAATGTGAAGGCAGACGCCATTAACCCTTTGAATCCCAGGAGCACGTGGCTGGGCTTTGATTTTGAAAGGCTTTATTTAACCCTATGACCAAAAGTCACTTTATTTCCTTTTATTTCTATTTTTTGGGAAAGGAACTGTATGTCATGTGTGTACATATATATATACATATCAGATATATAAAATTGAGAATTAGGCTAAGCACCATGGTCTGACGTGTGAAACAGAAAATGCTCAAGAGAAAACAAGAGAAATTGAGAGACTGAGTGTGTGTGTGTGTGTGTGTTGGTGGGGTGGTGGGGGGCGGAGGTCATTATTGTTGACATGCAGGCAGCACGGCTATATTTAGAAGCGCTACTGCCCCCGTCTCTGCCCGTTCGCCACCATTAAGGACCAGAAAGCCAGGATGTGACCCAGTGTGATGGTCTGTAAATGAGAGAGGGGAGGAAGTGAACGGACCTGCTCTGTTTACTTCCTGCCAGTGCTGACGTTACCCTGACGCCGCCGCCACCACCTCCAAACACTGAGCCAATGCTTTCTATGTCTCTTTGTGCCTGCGTGATGCTGCTGTGCCACTTTTACTGCTGTACGTCTGTGCCATGTACGTGTATTTATGGCATGATGCTGCTGACCCATATTACGCTTACTATATTTAGATATGCATATGACATACACATATGAATCGTACACACACGCGCGCACACACACAGGTGTTACTGGTTTACAGCCACCTGGCACTACTGGTCCATGTTTTAGTGACACTACTCTTGCAAAGCCAAAACAACACAACATTCTACACTATGTCTATCAATAAAGCCTGACCAAATAATATCATAAGAGCTAAAATTTGATTTTGGTACAGATATCAGCCAAAGCATCCCAGTTTAAATTCTAAACCTAGACAAAAAAAAAGTATGCAACAGAAGTGAAAACCAGGTAAACACCACTATATTTTAAATGCATTTGCTACACTATAAAATTTAGATGTTAGCAGTCAGAAACTTTTCCAGCTGGAGAAATTAAACTATGAAAACACGCTTCCAATGGGGCATACATTCCCGGTCCCTACCTGTTCTCACAAGCTTGCAGCAAAATTGCACAATCATCACACTGACAGATTTGAGAGGAAGAGAGAGCATTTGATGATCTAAAATCACCTAGAAAAACTTATAAATCCAATTTTTATGGCAAAATCTGAGACCAACCTCTGTGTGTAAAATAGTTTTTGCAGTGGTTTATGATCCCCAATGTGAATTTTACTCAAGACGACAGTAAATTGACACAAAACGCTGAAGTTAAATAAAGCACCAATCTTGGAAAAACTCCTGTATGGCAGCCATTTCTCAGATCAGATACTGCAGTAGTTTTTCACTTCGATATGAAACATCACAGGCAAAGGATGATAAACCAAGGGACGCAGTGAGGCAGAGGAAAAACCTTGACACAGCAGTAGACTCGAAGCACATGGAGACTTAGATTAGACTTTCATCAGTCACTCAAATCTCAGCCGTCCACTCCACGCCCCATTCCTGCCTCCCTCCAGACTGACAGGCTGACCACAGCACTGCAGCTAAATGTGCTGCTATCGTCAGCCAACAGGCACCAACTGGACACCAGTCATCACAACCAGAGAAAAAAAAAAAACACACAATTCTGGCTTATCTGACACAGTAACAGGTGATTATAAAAACAAAACATACACAGTTTGGCAAATACTTTAATACAAAAACATCTCAGAGAACGTGCCAGTTTGCCATGTCATGACATCTCATCACAGTTCAGGGAATGGCTGAACTATTAATTGAAACACGAGACGCTTGACTTGATGGATGATGGTAAAAAAGTGTGACAACATACCTTTACAGACCCCTTCAGAGTTTGGAAACAAGGATGACGTAGACAGATGTACATGCATTTTGGACACATGACAGAAATTGCAGAGAATCATACTACAGACACCTGGCTTTTTTACTCTCTTCTCTGTCCAGTCGACCCTCTATATCACCTGCAGCCACCTTTTCCTCCTGTTGCTCTGAATCTGATAGAATCCAGTAGATTTCCACATCTTTGTGGGTTGAATGGTGATATCTGGCAGCCATACACACGACAACCTTTTCTGATCTAAAAGCTTGATAAAAATGAAATGTGAACATACTAAGTACCTGCCCACTGCATCAGGATGCTTAATACAGCCAAACTTCAGGTGCAAACATGCACATGCAGCTTTTTTTTTTTTTAAGATGTTGGCCTTGACTCCGTCTATAAATGAAGTATTGTGGCACTAGAGATGTCCTGCCCTACAAATAGTGTTCTTCACATGTTAAAAAAATAGCTTTGTTTGGCACAGACCCCAGGAAAATGTACATTTTTTTAGCTTTTCAAATGAAAATGAAATATGAGATGCAAAACACCATCAGTATCTGTCAAAATAATTGCACTGTATTTTTTTTTTACCATATAGGTCAGCCTTACTGTAGGGACTTTACTGAGAAAGTAATACTGAAAACATTGGAAGCCAAGCAAAACAAAGCCTTGCCAATTCATCCAGTCGGGAAAAAAAGAGCATCGGCCTCCGGACACAAGCGGGGAAGTTATGTGGTGTTAAATCCAGGAGATGTCTGGTGTTTACTTCCCAGCCTCACACAGGCCTGAGCTGCTGGTTTGTCTCACTTCGTTGTGTGAAACTAAATGGATGCAGAGTCCAGCTTTATCCCACACGGCACGGCCCAGACTCCAGACCTGCCTCAGCCCCCGCGCCTCTTTGGTGGATCCTCACAAAACACAGAGAGGCAGCCCTACCTGAGGTGCTCCGGCAGTTGCCATGGCAACTGGGGCAGACAATACCTCTGTGTAGCCATTGGACCACAGAAGGTAGGGCGTTGAGTCTCTCTCTCTCTCATATCTATCTCCCTCTCAGTGTCTCTCTCACGCCTCTATTCACTGAAAGTAAGAAAGGTGCCCTTCACAGCAGCACTGGGATCAGATTTCCCAACCAAAAGGCATCATATGGACACAGCCACGGTATCTGACCCGTTATCACTTCCACAGCTATGTGACCGGGCGTAACAGGTTGCAGGCAGCTCGTGAGAAGGGAAATCGGTTTCTAGAAAGTCTGTTTTGAAATGGGAACCCCTGACGCCAGCTAACAACATCACTGACACCTCCGGCACGCGCCTCCTTCACGGGTTCACAGGTCACAGCCGTGCCACGTGCTCACTTCAGGGAACCTCTGTGCATTTCTTGGCCAGAGACCAGCAATCAGACTGTCAACAAGTACTTCAGTGGGTTTCATTATGTTTACAACAGTGTAGTTCCTCCCAGGGATGGAAAACCAACTTCCATGGAGCAAAAATGCCCTTCAAAAGTTCATAAAATCCAGGATTATCCTTTTCTGTATTTCATCCTGTTCACATTTTGCTGTCAAATATTCATACATGAATGCCTTCTGTTCCCTGTGGGACGGTTTACAAAAATAATTTAAAAAATGGTTAATTTCAGAAAATGACTGATTACGTGTCCTGAAGCAGGAAAAAAAATGTTGGCATGTACCATCAACAACAAAAATAAATTAGTAAATAAATAAATAAAAATAAGAGAAATATTATTAAAAACTCAAAAGAAGGGTGGAAGATGGCCTGGTTGGGAACAGAGTCTTTTAAAGCAAAGACATCAAAATAAATGTTAGCAGTACAACTAGAGGGTTTATTTGCCAATATACAATTCAAATGTATTGTTCCATAGTTCAATGACACTGTACCTGAAACTCAGATGAATGAGGAAAAAGGTCCAATCATGTCTTACCCTATCTGCTGTCCATAGTGGTATGCTGGTTTGTAAATTCACCACCTTCAAACTTCACCAGATTTTCACAATAAAACCTTCACATGATGACTAGTTACCTGCAGCCATAATTTACCAGCATTTGTCTGGTGGCTCTTTCCCACCCTGATACAATCTACACTGCCTTTACAGTTTGGTGTGTATCACACCAACCCAGGAACCTGAGTTTGTCGGCCTCTGAGTCAAGTGTGTGAGAGCGATTTGCCAAACGGGAAGGACACAGGGAGTGGTGGGGAGAGAGAGGAAGACTGAGGGAGAGCAGTGCTCGTGGGAAAAAAAGCTCAGCCTGGTAAATCTGATTACCTTGGTCAACATGTATCCTGGCCAGACACACCAACCTAATACCCTACATTTAAATACACACACAAACAATACGCAAGCGACAAGACACACAAGCAAGCACATGTAGGTACACAACTGTGAATTGCCAAATCTAAATAGAGAAGAGACAAAACAACAGCGTTAACATGGCTGTACATTAATTTTAGAATTTAATCCCCTTCCTTCAATCAGAGAACTAAATATAGCATCCCATTTTGGGGGAAAAAATCAGCAGGAGTGACAGCATCTCAATCACAGCAATGGTGACTTCTTCCTCACCCTATGGCTTGCCTGCATAGGTGTGTGTGTGTCTGTGTAGGCATGTGTGTATGCAAAACCATCATGAGCCGGGTAGGCCGCGAGGCAGGACATTTCATTAGCGTAAGCAGCTTTTGATTTCTTTTGCTCTGCTCAGCATTCAGAAGAGCAGCCAAGCAGAGGCTCTCAGCCCCTGTAGACTGACTTTACAATCACAGCCCTCAGCGTCATCAGCTCACTACGTCCTGTACATGTTAAGGAGACAGACCTGGATGGGTCAGATAGGGTAAAAGGAAAGGTAGGGCTGTGCAATGACACCTGAACAGATCATATGCATTTTGGAGGGAGATACGTGACTGTTAGTCTCGACGATTTGAAGAAAAAACTGCGCCTTCTGCATCTTGTATCAACTTCTAGCTATTTTCAGCCACAGTGGGTGTTAAAAATCAAAATAAAATGTTTACATATTGTCGATTTGCCAACAGTGCTGCCCTGGAAGGAGCGCTAGTCATTCTGCGCTGCCAAACACAAACAGAAAAGCACACTGATTCTGTAGACACATGCCAGCATGATGTTCGGCAGAGAAAGGATCAGTCTACTTAACTCGGCATGTGCGAGGGAGTTGAGGGCTGTTGCAAAAGGGCATATCAGGTACCGCATGTGCTCCCCATAGTATAAACATCTCTGAAGAAATCGCCATAAATAGAGACTTCCCGTTACCTTAAATATGGATAAGCCTCGAAAAGCCAGAGGGCAGGAAGCTTTGAATGTAAAGTATTGACGGCTGTGCTACGGTACTACAAGTCCTCTTTTAACTTCATCCAGGGAAGGTTAACTGTGCTTGCCTGCTCTCTTTCATCTTCACACTCACAATTAGGCACCTTCATACTACAGAGAAACACTCATTTATCCTTGCTGTGAGTGCTGGAAAACCTGAAACATGTAAAAATTCACAACTGTACAACTAATCATGGATTCATTAATTAGCAGTCTCATATTTTTTGCCAAATTGAAGAATTAACTGGCACTACTGCAGCTGAACAGACATACCAGGGAAGAACGGGCATTTCTTTTGTTGTGTCTCAAACAGAAAGGTAACAGAGGATGGCTCAGTCTGCTGCTGTTTATGCCATGTACTCAAAATTAGCATCTTAACAAGAGATGTATGTCATAATGCCATAGCCACCGACATACTCCCACCCAATGGCCTACATAAAGCACACACAGTGCCTCCCACTCATATTGCATTGATTCTGGGAAGACAAGACATGTCTCCACATGTTCAATCCAAAATAGTCACAACACTGAAGGAAACTGAAGCTTCCACTGAGAAAAGAAATCTCAAAACTCAACAGACACCATCAGACTGAGCCTGGTACAGGATTGTATTTCAAGTTCTTTTGACGCTAAGTTTACAACTCATACCAACAGCATGTAAACATTAGAAATAAATTCACAGAGTAAAAAAAAAAACAACAACATTCAGACAGCCACCTTTTGAATGCTTAGTATCTCAAACTCTGACTGATTTAGACTTAAAGGTAGAGCTGAACAGTATATATACATAGATATAGATATATAGATATAGATATAGATACAGTAATCAAATCATTATCCAAACATGAAGATGCACAATATTAGTATCTAAGAAGGCAACAGTATGGACAATATCACATTTAGAGTTAGGGTTAGCCTAAGACAGTGATTGGTCTGTACTGATCAATAAAATACTTTGTGAAGACACTGCATTTTCTGCGCCCTGTTGGTGTTATTATGCTGTTTTTTGTTTTTGTTTTTAAAGAATACTAAATCTTCTGTTATTACACTTAAAATATCATTGAAGCATATCATCAAAGCAGAAGTTGGAGCTAAGTGTTTTATTTTTCTAATATTACTATTTTAATGCAGCCTAAGACAGTGATTGGTATGTTCTGATCAATAAAATACTTAATGAAGTCACTGCATTTACATCCAGTTGGTATTATGATGCTGCTTTTATAAAGAATGCTTAATTTCACTGTTATTACACCCAAGTAAGTGTGATCCCATAGTCATATCGTATTGCTATTGGGATGTTTGGTATGAAATTTAGTGCATACCGTGCAGCCCTACTTAAAAGATGTGTACTGTAATAAAACCAACTGCAAAATGTATGCTTGTTTCAACTGGGGATGCACTTACTTCCAGTTCCAGATGCTAATATTAATGTGGCTGATATTCAATCATGCCTCAGTGCAGATGGAGAACACATCGCTGACAACATCTGGCCAAGAAAAGAAACTTGATTGTGGCAAACTACTGGCAAGCAAGAATAAGTAAAATGCCCTGATCTGGCTGCTTCAAATCACTATCCTTCAATGCAAAGCGATAAGAGGGCCGATTTGTTAACAGAGAGTTGCTGTAATGTCAGCTAGGCAGGTGCATAAACAGTCCCGGTAATCGGAGGTGTAAAATTACGAGCAGCGAGTTGGTGAGATTAGCTCATGTTAGTCTGGGAATGGAGAGAAACAGTGCTACGCAATCCTGCTCGCTAGCATTAGCTTAGCCGCGTTAGCTTGCGAGTAAGGTTAGCTTGGGTCGCTGGCGCTTGATGAACTGCCAGCTTAGCCGCTTCACATCCTATTCCCGTTTTCGAACCGCGCTTCCTCCTCAATCCGCTTCCAAACACGAAGCTCGACGTGTATTTAACCTAAATAAGGTTTCCTGAGCTGGTTAAACGCAGTCGGCAGCCTAAACCAGCTGACAGTGTTTGGTGGTGCAAAATGGCAGCCTAGCTACTCGGGCTACTCAATAATGAGTCAGGAAAACATCTCGCTAGCCCCCTTTAGCGTTAGCCTGCTAGCCGTTAGCTGGATTCATAACGAGAAAAAAGAGCGCCACTAGCCTGCGTTACCGACATGAAAAACAGCTTCTTACCATTTTAAGGCCGTCGATGTCACTATATAACCGTTGTTTATATGGATATTAATGCCCCAACACCTATTCCTTCGCCGTCTTTCGTCTGTAATGTACTTGCTGGCGGCTGCTAACTGCGACGGCTATGCTGTGAAGCTTCAGATCCTCCGCTCCGCACAAAGATCAGCTCGGCAGCCAGGCGAGCCGCGCTGCCTTCACTAACCTCGGAAAAAACGGAACCACGGAGAGTGTGAACACAAACTGTCCAGCACAGTGGCTGCGACGGTCAGTTACAGCCAGTAGAAGGAAAAGAAAATAAATACGGAGCCAGGGGTGAGGTGGTAATATTGGAAAAAAAAAAAAAAAAAAAAAAAAAAACTCAGAGCTTCCAACATTAAATTCGTAAATTTACGAATATAATCGGAGTGGTAAATTTACGCGGACAAACAGAAATTTGTGGAAAAAAAACCTAGACATTTCTGTTATTATATAGTCAGAAATGTATGAGGAAAAACACAGTAAATAGTTTTTTTTGTATTTGTATTTGTATTTGTATTTTTTTATTTTTTGGTTTTGGTCAAGGAATCACATCGCTTCACTTTGCTGGAATTTCTGTTATTATATAGTCACAAATTTATGGGGAAAAAACACAGGAAAATAGTTTTTCTTTTTGTATTTTGTATCTTTAGTTTTATTTCATTTATTTATTTGGTCAAGGAATCACATCGCTTCACTTTGCAGAATACGGTTCTTGGTTCTTGGTTCGAGGACCAAAAAAAAAAAAAAAAAAAAAAAAACTTTTTTCTGAATTCTTTCTTATGAATTTGTGATTTTTTTCTCACACATTTAATCTCAGAAAATACATTAGTTTTTTCTCACAAAGTTGTGATTTTTTTTCCTCTTTAATTTGCCACGTTAATCTCAGAAAATATCCGATTTTTTTCTTGTGAATTTACGCCTGTAATCTCGGATATTTTTGAGTTTCTCTCAGAATATCACCCCCCCCCCCCCTCCCTGGGTTCTGTAAATTATTCCCCACCATTTTCATTTTTGCATTCATTATCAAATAATTTCCTGCACTTCTAGAACAAAGCACCTCTTTTACAGCAGCTACCACTGTCAATATTCCCGGCTAAGACAAAAAAAAAAAAAAAAAAAAAAAGAAGAAGAAGAAGAACGAGCTCACTCTGGTCACCTGAACGCAGCATGGACGCCTCAGAATGGCATCGCTGGTATGACTACAATCATGGCGACTTAAAAAAACAATCATGGCTGCTTTGACTACAAAATATTGCAATACCTTCCCCTGCACAGGCGCACTCCACCGTTTCGGCCACCTAACATGAAATTTTAATTTTGCGTGTCCGACACAGAGGCTCGATTCTGACATTTTAGCATTCACTCTTCTTGTGTGTGTGTGTGTGTGTGTGTGTGTGTGTGTGTGTGTGTGTGTGTGTGTGTGTGTGCGCGTGTGTGTATTTGTGTGTGTTTTGCCATCGCAGCCTGTGTAACGTTACAACCCCCCTTTAAAAAATAAAATAATAATAATAATCACTTGTATTGCTATAATAGTGCGACAGGGACACGCGGGGAGATGAATTGTGCTCATGATGCCGAGCAGCGGCTTTATAACGACCTTAATATTTTATGAGCAACGTGATCCCAGTATATTAACACTCTTATAACACCATATAATATAATAGAGAGCCAGCTGGTGTCTAACCACAGGTCAGGCAGCCACCATATATCGTCACACACCTTCTTACAGCAGGCATATTGTGCCCTCTACTGGAGGATGGAGGAATAACAGAGATACAGACAATAACACACAGAGAGGGGGAGAGAGAGAGAGAGAGAGAGCAGTGCAGTGCAGTGCTATCACAACAGTACAGATAATTAATTGTCTTTTATTGCCTGTATATGCAGTTAAGAACAATTAAAGGAGAATACAAGGTCATTTGTAGTGACTGTCTGCATCTTGCTCACATTTCTCTGCAATGAATTTAGTGAGTAATTTAGTTTCTACATGTTTTTTTTAAGAGATTATACACTTTATGGTGGCAAACCTAGATTCAAGCACCAGCTGACAGAGACATGCCTAATATTAAAAAAAAAAAATACATGAATATGACACCAAATTGCCCTTTGGGGACAATAAAGTTTTCAAATCAAATCAAAAAGTAAAGTTGTTGTGTCCCGGAGGAGAATTCCTGTTCTTCTGACTGGATGGTCAGTCGGCACATTAAAATAAGAATAAACCAGAAAGCAGCTTTCCAAGGGAACAAACCACTGGCAAAATGGATTTCTCTTTCTTTGCTTTTTTTTTTTTTTTTTTTTTGTAATTCCTCTGACATCCTCTCCCTCGGTCAGACAGCGGTGTGCAGGCTCCACAGTGTTCCCAGTGTTCCCAGTGATTCGTCTGTTGATGCACAGACGTGCCTCTGCTGGTCAGGAGAGGAGAGGACAGGCTCATCTCAGCGGGACGGGCTGCCTCACCTGCTTTTTCACCTGAAACCACACACACACACACACTGAGTTATCTGTGTGCTTAAGTCAATGTGTGTGTGGGCATCACAATCATTTAACCAGAGCAACTTAAAGGTGCAACATGCAGCGTTTCCAAGCATCAATATACCATGTTTTTGTTTTTGTAAAAAAAAAAAAAAAAAAAAAAAAAAATACATCTCATAAAAGTATCAACGTATCATAGTTTGTCTGGGTTTTTTTGTGGAAAAATTGCCTCAAATATTTTTTTTGTAAAAAGAAACAAATCTTAACCTAAGAAAGCATTAACATATCATCATTTGTTTGTTTGTTTGTAAGAACAAAAAAATAAAATAAAAAAGCCCATCATATATTACAGTTAAATTAAAGGTGCATGACACAAAACTGATGATTGACTGACATGAGGACTGTTTAGACTCAACTGAGAAAAATGCTAAAAATGTAATTCAGACGTCGAGAACCATGTAGACTCAACCAGCAAGATTCATGCTTGCTTTTTGTCTTGTTTATTTATTTTTTTTATTTTTTTATTTTATTACATTTTATTTTATTTTGATTTCTGGTCAGCTGAGTCAAAGAGGGTGTCTTCACCGGTGTAATGATGAGAACCGTATAGATTCAACCTCTAGTTTCTTGTGCTGATCCCATGTTTTGTTTTTTTCTCTTGGTAGAGTCTAAAAGGTCCTCATTTCACACTGCTCTTTTAACTGTAAACAAACGAGACCACGGTGGAGATCATTTTTATCGACTTATAATTTATGTTTTTACACGGTGGAGTTGTGGTCATGTGCTCACGGTCCTCAAATTAAAACTCTATTTCGCATAAATCCTGTTGAGGATCTCTGCACCATTTTGGGGGGAAAACGCATCTTTTTATACTGAGAAAGTCTTGTTCATTGCTGCTTTTCTCTTTCTAACAGGACAGTGTCACGTTACAATTGTTAGATTTGGTCAGTGGATAGTATTGTGGTAAGTATGCATACAATGTTTTTTTTGTTTTTTTTAATATATAATGTAGAGGTGCCTAAAGACATGAGGAGTCTCTTCACACCCTTAGAAAAAAACAAAACAAAATGAATATGTTATACAGCAAAACCCACAGGTCAATATTACAGTGTTATTACTGTGATCGGCTGCCATGAGATAATATGAGATAATAAAATCATAAAGCTGAACGGCTCAGTGTTTAACATCACTGAACAGACCAACATATCTTGTTACGAGATCCAGCTCATCTCATAACAACATCAGCTGCTGTGTCGTGTGTCGCACTAATGAGAAAAGATTTTTGTTGCGATGAAATAAGTCGGTATGTCATAATAACGAGAGTACGTGTCAAAATATGTCGAGAGACTCTGAAAGCTTTGGCTCCGAACAGCGCCCCCCTCCTGTGTGGTGCCGTAAAGCAACGCGTCAGATGTCCCGGCTGATCCCTGAGTGTGTTGCTGTTGAGGAGCTGCTGTGAGGACGTCGCCTCAAAGTCTGGATGTAAAGTGTGACTGTGAAGTGAGCGAGGAGCGGGTAGAAGATGCCACACCTGTTTCCTCCGGGCCTGCAGCATTTCCTGCTGCTGCTTCAACCGCACTTCCTCCAGACTCATACAGCCACCTTTTAGCACACACACACACACATATACAAGTATACACGCATGCACACACACGCACACACACACACACACACACACAGTCACAGAGAGAATATATTAAAACATATTGAAGATGATAAACTGATTCTTTGTCTGTTCATATATGTGTGTGTAAGTGTGTGTGTGTGTGTGTGTGTGTGTGTGTCTGTGTGTGTGTCTAACCAACACTGCTGGGGTTGATGGAAACATAAGCCATGGCTCTGCTCAGCTTCAGCTCCTCCAGTGCAGCGAGCTCCGCCTCCGCCTCTGCTCAACCAATCAAATCAAATCAAATCAAATCAAATCAAATCAAATCAAATCAAATCAAATCAATATGTTATGTAGATAACATATTATGTACATCAAACTGTATCGCAACCCTAACCCTCCTCAACAAATATCACTGACAATCTGAAGAGTCTGAACAGGCTCACAAAGACTTCAGTCACACACACACACACACACACACACACACACACACACACAATCATTCAATCAAATATCTGTCTATTTTTTCTTTATTACTTTTTTTGGCACTTTGGCAATTATTCTGTTCTTAAAACTGATAAATAATGTAAGTGGAAAAGATGCATTAAAGTTGTTACACACTATATTTTGCCAGTAACTAACGGCAGATGTTTCCCTCACATCACAAAGGTGCAAAAATGGTGAAAACGATGGGAAAAAGTGCAGCTATGACAATTAGATTTTTTGCACTGCACATTAAAAAATCTATCACAGTCCACCTCAACAAATAAAGAAAAGCATGAAAGAGGAACCCTTGAAAACACAAACAGTCAGTGCTGATGCAGGACAGTAAAAAGCAGTCATTTTACACCGTTTTCCTTTACTCGTTAGACAAACATGAAGCTGATCCAGGGTCTGTTGTGCGACACACCGGAGATGGAGATGACCCGGCCCCTGTGGGTTCAGAGCAGCTCACAAACCACAGAACTCACTTTTCTGGATCTCCTTTCTCTTCTTGGGGTTCGGGGGGATGACTGTAAAAGCTTCGTGCCTGGAACAGAAAGGAAAGTCTGACTTATTGTCGCTGTTATGTCACAGTGACGTTACAGGCACTTATTTAATTCTCTTGTCAGAGGAGCTTCCAGTAAGACAGCAGCCTGACGGTCCTGGTCTCTCCAACAGGACACTCTGGCTGTCCTTCAGAAACTCTCCATTTTTACCAAAACCAGTACCTTTGACACTTTTTTTTATTGCAAATTTTATGAAATCTCATTATAAAATCAATTTTCTAACTGTGTGTATCGTAGTGTTTTTCCTGTATTCCTCTATGATGTGTGACATTAATCACCAGTGTCATTAGATCTTGGTACAAACATGCTGCATGCGTATTGTCTCGCTGATGCTGATGAGATTTGCTGATTAGCTACTGAAAATTTCAGTACCAGAGCATTTTTCAGTACTTGAGAGCATAGAGGCAATAAAAGTGTCTAAGTCCAAGTGCTGCAGAAACAAAGTTGTCCAAAGGAGGGGCTTTCTAATAGATTTTCCCATAAGGAATTTGCGAAAATAGCTTTATTCCCGCATTCACATCCTCACTGGATTCACTGGGATTGTCTGGAAGCTCCCATTTCCAGGTTTACAAAGTCAGACATGAAAAAAAGTCCAGTTTGGATTTTTTTGGAGTTTGGAAGTGGACGCCTCATGGACTGACAAGGCTAGCTTCAGCCGACAAGCGTGGGTTTTTGATGGTTTACAAAAACTTTACAAAGTTTCGGTGGAAAATTGTAATTCACAGAAAGCTGGGTGCCAGTTCGTGTTACACCTACAATCTGATTTACTCGATTGGTCAACTTGGTGTTGCGTTCATGTGCAGTTCAGTGCTAGGAAAACGGAAAATAAAGTAAACCCTATTGCACATGAACGGGACATAAAAACATTTCTCAGAGGCAGAAACGATCTTACTGGTGGATTTAAACCTCAGTGGGCGGAGCCAAAGACCCGTTCTTCAAAGCACAAATATTAAGCAAACTGGCCAACTCCAGTGTATAGGAGCTCTGATCTAATATACTGACAAAACTAAACCACAGTGCCCTCTGCCTCCAGTCATAATCTTAGAAAGCCAGTAGACCAGCTGACCAGCTTACCTGGATAGCTTTGGGCTGGTAATGCAGCAGGACGGTCAGCTAATCTAACAGCTAGGCAGAAATGAATGAATGAATCTTTACTTGAGTGTCAGGAAATTTGCTTTGCACCATCAGCAGTGGCACAGGTCCGAAAAATACACACAAAACAAACAAAAGACATCGGTGAGCCAGAGCAACAGCAGACAACATCATCACAAGGCTGGAGCAACAAACGTCTCTCAACACAGAACCTGACAAAACACACAATGTGTGTGTTGGTGGCTGGGATGTGAAAGTGTTCAGTTCAGAGTCCAGTGTTGTTTAATCTTCTTCAATAAAGTGAACCGGTCTCTATGATCTAGTTTGCTTTACATTTTGCAACCCACACCATTGTGCATTTTGTATTGTGCATTGTGTGTTGTAGGTTTTAAATAGTTATGGTGTGTAATGTTTCAACATTTGAATCCACAGATACTGATGTTTATGATTTTTACCTAACCTCAATAAACTACTGTGATGATGATGATAATTTATACTTTTTTATCGGCCAGGGCTGAATTTTTTTATGCATCAGCAGCAGCTTCATTTGTAACAGATCATAACAAAAAAAGAAATTAGGACAAGAAACAGAAATGTGCACATTTACATAAAATTACAATCTCCGAGGACAAAACTCAGTGCAGATGTCAAGGCGCTTCAGTGGACGTTCAATCTGGGGTTACGTTCCTCATTTGACTTCAGGACTGACTGACACACAAAACAACCCGACTGAAACGTGGAGTCGTGTATCTCCAGTTTGATGGCCGCTGTACATCTTCACCGTTAAGATTTTCATTTGGTGACGCAATTTAGATCTTTAAGTTGTGGTCAAACTCTGTTGCCATGTGGCATTACAATACTGTACACCATTGATAATCACAGGAATAAAAAAAAGGGGCAGAATTTGATTACAAGCACCAAAAGACCTGAGACGACAGAGAAAATAACTTCTTTGTTTGGTCTTTTTGCAGACAAATTCGATGTGATCTCTCCAGGACAACAGATGATCATTCAGTACACCCTCAGTATTTATATCAAAACACCTGCATGATTTTTTCATTACGGATAACAACAGGAACGTTGCGGCCAAATGTCATGTTCAAGTCAGTAGAAGAGCACTAGTGTTCTCATTTTTCACCGAACTTCAGTGCTTCGTTTCTTTTCAGGTAGAAGACCTGCTGCTGTTTGGCTCCGCCCACTGAGGTTTTAGAGGCCACTCACACTGGCAAGTTTGATCCGCGCCCAAGCACGATTGCCCTTAAAATCCGGATTCTTTGACCAGTGTGATCGCTCCGTATCGTGCTTGAATACAGTACACTTCCCCCGCTCTGGCACGGTTGGAAGGGGTGTGCTTCAGCGCGGTACGGGCGCGTACATGAGCACATGCACGGTCACGCACGCAGTGCGCGGACGTAAATCATGCAACTTTCCTCCTGCCTCTGCAAAACTGTTTAATGTGCGCAGCACGATTACCGGCGAATGGCCGCGTTGCGCAATCAATAATCAACCATGTTGTCTGTGTCATTGTCCGTTGTGCTGCTGCAACCGCGTATAAACAAAAGTCGGTTTATAATGAAAGTACAGCAGTCTGTGTGCGGAGATCCGGCAGACCTGGTGCTGGCCGCGGCACCGCGTCGGCACCGGCCGGCACTGGCCGCGGCACCGCGCGGTGTGCGGCCACCCGGTCACCCGGTCTGCCGGATCTGACAGGTGCCGCTCCGGCTGTCAGTTGGACCTTTCTGAAGAAGGAGGAAGTTACCTCCGAAACTGTCAAGGTAAATAAACACCCCATGTCTGATTAAAAGGACCAAAAACGTTTTTTAGTTAAAAGGAAGACATGATGTATTTGAACTACATTGATTTATAATGATGTCGGGCCATGCCTGTTGTTGTCGTATTTCAACGTGATGACGCGCACACCGGAGGCAATCGTGCTTGGGCGCGTTTGGGAAAAAGGCAATGTGAGTGCAGGCCAGCCGGGGACTGGAGAGGGGGGGATTTTGGCTTTAGCACGATACGGACTCAAACTTGCCAATGTGAGTGGGCCCTGAGGGCTCAATTTAGTTTAGTTTAGTTTAGTTACTTAATTGTCTCCCTTAGGAGAAATTTGTTTTTCTGCTTTCCAGAGCGGCTCTGCCTCCAGGACGTGTTTGCATACCTAAATGAGCAATCTGCAGATTACATTGGCCATTATCAAGTCAGGTGATAAGAAACACTAACCGTTAGACTCCATTTGATTGAATGATTTGCCTCGTACTGTAAGATAAACAGAAATTATGCAAGTTTTAACTGACGGGTGTGCAGAGACAAACTCCTGATTCAGTAACGCTGGCGCAGTGCACCCGAATGTTTGTGGTGTCTCTACAGAGATCGATAGCCGAGAGAGTAACGGCCTGCTTTGCAGTTTCAGATACAGCTATCAGTGGTGGTGCCAGCTTATTTAGGGAGGGGAACTGAAAACACGAGGAAGAGGGAGAGGGCCAGACGACACACACAACATCTGTCACACGTTTTGGATCAGCATGACTGAATACTACAAATGAAAAGCAACAAAAAAAATCTACTTATTGTATGTCTGAGGGATGTCAGAGAGACTATGACATTGCAGTTTGAATGGGCATGATGCCAGATTTGTGTCTTATTGTGAAATTCAAGTTCACCCACCCAGCAACATAACTGTTCTATTGCAAGAGTTTATCAACAGCCTCTCCCTGTCTGACGCAACCACAGAGAGGAGCAGGGAGTCACTTTATCTTTGACAGCAACCCTTTATTAACTATTTGTGAGTTAACATATCATGCACAAATATGAATAAATGTTGCATCAATTTTAAGCGCTCCCTCCCTCTGTGCAAAGCTGCAGCCTGGATAATATGTATCTCCAAATCCCCAGGGTCCTTGTAGTCCTACTTATGACTTTTCAGGAGGTGCAATTTGTTTAAAATATGTTCTGGCTTTGTCCACCGTCGCTGGGTGTTTACGCTGCTCGGTGGCAGCTCACCTCGCTGCGTGCCGTGCCTGCAGGTGGTAAAACGTGTGGGATTAAGCCTCTGCAGCAGATGGCCGCAGACACACAGCAGTGTAAAGCTGGATTCTGCAGGACTGCCTGCCCTTCACAGCAGGAGGTTCCCAAACTTTCTCCACATCAAGCAGCTCCAAATAGACACACATTAGGCCACAAACCAACACTTTCATTCAATCTTGTGCAAAGGAGCTCCACCTGGCAAGACACTGACATTCGGCTTGCACTGCATGAGGTTATTTGTAATCAAGCTGCCTATTCTTAATATATTTGTGCTTCAATGTCTTTAGATTTTCCCTTGTGTATGTTACAGAAACACGTGCTTCCAGAGTTTCCCAAGAGTTTTAACCTTTTTGGGGCGGAAAAGCTTCTCAAACAGCATTTAGAGCTTCATGGGACACTATAACTCACCCAGATTAATTAAATTATTTAACCATTTTGACATTACATTTAGCTTGACAGGTTAACATTCCTGTTAGCCCAGTGCTCACAGTTATTTCACTAGAGGTGGAAAGAGTAGTACAAACTGCTACTCCAGATGAAGTACTGTTCCTCTGCTGGTATTTGACTGCAGTAGAAGTAGAAGTAGTGCAGTAAAAATCTCCTGCAGTAAAAGTCCAAAGTGTCTCATCTCAAATGTCCTGGCAGTAAAAGTGACTGAGCTCCTTTTTCCAAACAGTAACTGTGTCTTTTCCATGCAGTTAGAAAAGGAGGAGAGAACACACTGCACACTACATGCTTTTAAAGGGGCATTACGCTCAACTGACACGTGGAAAAAATACATCATTCAACGGTTGACTCTGCATGGTTCTCAGTTATGCTTATCAGTCAACTCGCTGATATTTTCCCCTTTTTCCCCCACACTTATCACACATTTTTGCTAGTTGAGTCTAAATAGTCTTCATTTAAAATGTAGTGAAGTACAAAACTCAAACAAAAATGCATTTAAGTAAAAATCAAAAAGTCAAATTACTCACTGAAAAAGCTAGTGAGTTACTTCCACCTGAGTTTCACTCTTTAAAAAAGCAAAAACCAATACAAGACTACTGAAAAGCAATTGAATATTTGATATCAAGTCAAAACTGTAGTAATAGTGTTGTGAAGACATTAACCTAAGGAATACAGATGATTTTGAGAGCTTTTTTTTTTTTTTAGAGCTAAGAGCTTTTTGGAGGGGGACTCTGGATGCATTACTGCCTTTAAATGAATTCTTTTCACATGCTTTTTTTTTTTTTTTTTTTTTTTTAAATAACAGATTTCTAACGCACATATTTTAATACTGCTGCGCCTGACCTGACCCAGTTTCCCCTCGGAGATCAATCAAGTATTTCTGATTGTGTTTTGTTATAATATTTTCTAAAAGGACAACCGTTTCTCAAACTCTAGACCCACTGGGTGTTATCAGACAGGACTGCCATATGGGACCCGGCCAGTATCTGCCCTCACCTCTGATGCGGACACTGCAGCCCGGCTCTGGGTGTCCGCTGCTCCCGGTGACCCGGAGCGGCCGGATCCCCGGTCCTGGAGGGGCCGCCGGGCTGTTTCACGGGGCTGCACCTCCTCAGCGCTGCTTCGGGACAGTCTCCTGCCGGCCTGGGAGCCGTGCAGGTGGATCTGGATCTCCTTTCACACTTGCTTTTAGAAGTCACCTGCGCCTTGGTGCCCTCGCACCTGTTGCCCTGCGGACATCTTGGGCAGCTCGATGCGCGGCTCGGACGCACGGCGGGCACTCTGAGCTCGGCCTCCGCTTTGTTGGTCGTCTTCATCTTCACCGCTTTACTTTTCTCCACTAACGCCAGTTTTGTGGTCGTCTCCACTGGTTTGGTCTTGACAACTTTCGTTGCTGGCATTATTTCAAATACAAATTCACCTATAAGACCTGCGTGCTGTTTTCCCCGGCCTCCTCACCTGACGTTTGATAAATAATTTGATAAATGGATGAGAGGAGTAATCTTCATCTTCCTGTGTTCATAAACCAAGATGATAAAATGTAAAATCTCGCCCTGTAGTCTCCAAGAGGTGCCAAAGTGGGTACCATGGCAACGTCAGTGTCAAGCCAGCAGAATGTAAAATAGGGCTTCTGGTCATAACTTTCAAAATAAAAGGCCTCCAGGCCACCATGTGGTTGCAACGTTGTTGAGAAGGATGAAATAAAATACCAAGGCAAGCCTTGTAGTAGGCTGAATGAAAGTCTTTGTAATTATTACTTATCTTATTTTATTTATTATTTATTCATTTTTATTTGTTTATTATTTTTCTTTATCTATTATGAAAAAGCAAGCAATGATCTAACCTTTTATTATTATTATTATTATTATTATTATTATTATTGTTTTACCTAACCCAAAAATCCATGCAGTTCATATCATTTGCCATCAAAAAAAAAAAAAAAAAAAAAAAAAATGTGAATACTGAATTCTGTATTTATGGATAAATTAATAACTGACAAAATGTTATAGCCTACTCAGTGTGATAAATCATAGACAGTATGTTAATCCTGTGTGCCTGTGTGTTGTTGTTTTAGATGAAGCATCGAAATAATTTTTTGGCAGTGGCTGCCATATCACTGCTGTCCTTTTTTTTTTTTTTTATATATATAAACCACTAGATAAATCTGGACTCATTAAGGCTAAGGTATGGCATGTGCAATGTACATTTGTGTGTGTGTGTGTGTGTGTGTGTGTATGTGTGTGTGTGTGTGTGTGTGTGTATTTTATTAGCCAAAAATGTCAGATATGGAACAAACTTGGTGTAGGCCTATGTGTTACACTCACAGAATACCAGTATTTGTGCAAAACTCCGAACTATTCCTTTCAGTATAATTTTATACAGCAAAAAAAATATGGCCTTTTTGACTCAGTTACAGTTAAAATAAACCAGAGATATAATTTCTGCCTCCAGAGCATCTCCAACTCCAAAAGGTCCATCCAGCCAAAAATCCAATCTGCATTTTTTTTTTTTTTTAGCCTATTATTATTCTTTTGCCATTTGTTTTGAAGGCATGATCGCGCATTTTCCGGGTTGGACTCGTGTGTGTGTGCTGCCAACTTGACGCAGCCGCAGATTAGCCCATCTGACGCACTTGACTGTTTGTTGTCAGTGTCTGGCCGAGGCGCACGGAGCTCAGCCTTAAGTCCAGCAGGTCCCGTCCAGCGGCTGCTGCTGATCCGATTACTGACATGCAACTCTACACCGGTCACATGAACCCGCCTATCAAACCTCTCTATGACTTTATAAGCCCGTGGTGCTCAGATTATGTTTTATCCATTCACACCCCCTTCTAAAAATAACTGGAGAAAGATGTTAGGCAGCAAAACCACAAGATTATTATAGGATTATTATAGTGATCGGCTACCACGTGACAGATAATAAAATCATAAAGCACTACAACTCACTACTTAGTACCACAGATGCAGAATAAGATATTATGGAAATATTAGAGTTACAGTAGACCTATTTAATATTTTTATTGTGCACTCACAGGCCGCGTTTACAAATTCAATATGTCTATTTTATACGGGTGCTTTATAGGCTGTTGATTGATTTTTATCCATTTAAAGGGTACTTTCTCTGCCTTGACACACACACACGCACGCACACACACATCCACACCACGAGCAAACACGATCCCTTTTTTTCAACACCTTATTTAATTGGACCCCGAAAAATAAGAGGTCTAACAAATTTTGAACTAAGATACTCCACTCATGTAAATATTTAATAAATTCTTACTTTACCTATGAAACACTAAAAGAAGAATTATTAGTAATCCCTCGTTGTTTTATTAATATCATTCCTGAATTACTTTTGAAAAGTCGAAACATAAAAAACAACTTGAATTCTCACCTGTGAAAGATGACATTTTCTGTAGGTTTTTTTTCTTTTACACTTTTCCATGAAGTGATATCAACAATCTTTAATTGCTCCTTAATTAAGATAAAGACTTAAATACCCCTGAAGCAAATTTAGTCAAGTCGTTTGTCCTCAATTATGTGAATTCAACGGGATCAATCTCGAAATTAAGATCTTAATAAGGAGTGTGGTGTTTTCTCAGGTTATAACATGGGCGTATATACATTTTCACCAACACATTTGTTGGCAGGGTAACACTGAATGTGACTCGGTGTGTGTGTGTGTGTGTGTGTGTGTGTGTGTGTGTGACAGGGAGCAGAGTCTGTGCGGTCCTCCTGTGCTGTGTGTGGTGCTGTCTCGCCGCTGCCTCTCTGTGAAAACTGCCTTCCATTGCATTTCTCCAGCGGACTGACCAGGCCCTCGCAGCCACTGCACGGTGGCCCCAAGCCGGGCTGATTCCCCAACTCGGACCGGGCAGCTCCGGTGGTGGTGGTACAACCGGCGGACGGCAGCGTATTCCTCTGATGGTTCAATTTGTGGACTATTCTGCAAAAACAGCCCGGGTTGTCCCGAAACCCTAAACAAACTGCGACACACAGCCCCATGCATATGACAAACGGGCCTGTCTGTAAAGCAACTTTGTGTTATTTGCGGGGGCTCGGAGCAGATAATCTAAGGTGAGGCTGGGAAATTATTGTCTGGGGGATTGGTGACGCGCACTTCACTTCAACCTCTGCGCTGTCAGACTAGGAAGTGAGGGTTATACACGCCCATTTCAGCTGTCGACCCTGGCAAAAAAAAGCCAAAACCCCGTTGATCAGATACAGCAACAGACTTTATAAACATGCAAACGCTTCTGGATGTACGATACGGAGAATAAGCTGCAGGACGCTGCTGATTTCGGGAGGTAGGTGACCGAAGACCTTTACGCATAACGTGGAGATGAGAATTCCCCCCTCCTGTTTGTAAAAAATGTTATTATCGTGAGACTTGTTCACTGTGAGGGCCTGTCTCCATCTTTTTTTTTTTTTTTTTTTTTGGGTGATAGTCACATTCATGATCACAGACCTATATTGCCATCAGTGTTGTGTGTTAGTAATTGTTGCCGCCGTCGTGTTGAAGCCGACATGAGCCCAACATGCAGGCTGCAGGCCAGATGTCAGCATCTGCCCGGCGCGCGTGTGCTCGCACCTGCTTGCGTGGTGATGGTGCATGGCTGGCTGCATGCTGCATGTTTACTAAGAGCGGGACCACCGCCGTGTGAAGCCCATGGTGCTTGCACGTTTTTTAGGGACCCTGAAAAAAAAAACACCGACCAGGCCACGCACCCCATCTGATTTACAGCAGAACTGAACTGTCTAACTGTAATCATGAAGTATCGCTCTCTTACATTCTCTAAGTGCGGGTATTTCTAGTGAAGAGTTGTGAAATTTAACTACTCCTTATTTTGCCGGGGGGGCCTCTTGGCACCCCGAGGGTTCCCCAGACCCCATGTTGGGGGCCACTGACGAGGAGGACTTGATGAAAAGCATGAAAACTCTGACTGAATGTGGATATTCAAAATCAATAAGTTGCTGCAACTTGTGTCGCCTGTTAGTTATTTGCAATACTTATGTAAGAGAGAAGAAAATACAGTACCGGTGCCATTGTGATAATCCTAGGATTCATTTTACATAGGAAATTGAATCCTATGTCCAATTTTAGAAGCTTAAATGTCATCCCAACACTAAGTCGTTGCTGGAATATTACAGGAATATTATAGTAGTAAAGTAAATGTGGTGTTAATAAGCTTATTAATAGTATCATATACACACTACAACCTGCTATAGTAATATCATAGGAAGCAGGAGTATTACAGTGATAGCACAGGAGATAAAAGTGTGACTTTATATCACCACTATCACAAACATGCTACAAGTCCCTATAGGAATATTATATAAATATCATAGTAACACATGGGAGATTGAAAGTACAATATGGTCTTAATAAACTCTTTATTGAGTGCCATAGTCATGTTTTAAGTCACTATGGGAATATTATAGAATTATTATAGTAACACTATGGGAGATTAAAAGTACAGTATGTTCTCAATGAACTAATTACGGAGTACCATAGACATGTTATTAGTCACTGTTTCATAAAGGAATAACACAGGAATGCCATAGGGGTGAACTGGGATTATGAGCACTGCAATGACTCAAAAATAATTAACTAAAGCTAATGATGAAACTTAAGTATCATTATGTTTATGTTTATGTTGATCATTATGTCATAATAATAATAAGTGCCCTATTGGTAGTTATTGATATCTGTTGATCGTCAGATATAAATACATTTATAAATTCACTCTATAGATTATGTTCTGGTACTATCTTGCAGCAGTTCCACAGACATCCAGCAACTACAAGTGGATTTTTCCTTTAATAAATGTTGTGTAATAAATCTATCTATCTATCTATCTATCCCTTCTGTCTCTCACAGTGTGCTAAAGTGTTGAAGGATGGACCGAGAGCTCATTAGGCAGAGCCAATCAGAGCACGGCGAGGCCACCAATGGGACGAGCCCTCAGACCGCCGCTGCCCCCTCCAGCTCCGCCCCCGCCGCCTCCGCCTCCTCCTCCACGGCCACCCCGACACCTCCTCGGCTCACCCCTAACCCCACTCTCCTGGAGACCCCGCCCCCCACCCTGACGCCCACCTCCTCCTCGCCCCCGCCCCCCCTCACCCCTGCCCCCTCCCTCTCCGTGCCGCACGGCCCGAAGGTGGCGGCGGGCGCTGCGTCCCCCCACATGCTCATCCCGGCGCCCCCGAAGCTCACCTCCACCACCACGCCCGCCCTCCGTACCTATTCCCGTCCCATCCTCCCCTCCCCGTCGAGCGTCTCCAAAACGCCCCCCTCTCCCACAACACAACCCCCTCCCTCCTCCTCCTCCTCCTCCCTCCTCCCCCCGCCCTCCTCCTCTTCGTCATCCTCCTCGTCCTCCTCGCCCGCTGTACCTTGCGCCGCCTCACTTCCCTTCTCCTCCTCCTCCTCCTCCTCTGTCACGCATGGGAACGCCACCGCATCAGCCAAGCCCTCCCCCACCCTGACCAATGGGAACACACGGCCCATATCCACGCCGACCTCCACACCAATCACGCCCTTTCACACGCCGGCCAGTCCCACTGGCAGACAGGTAAGTGACACACCTCCATGCTGTACAGAAAACACACACACACACATAAGCACATACACACTATTACAGGACACATAGTCATAGAATTCTGTTTTCCCCTTAACTAACATAACTCAACGTAAAGTAAAGTAATGATTTAAAATGTGAAGAAAAGCTTTGCCATTTCAGTTATATCAATTTTTTTTCTTTTCTTTTTTTTTTTTTTTAAACATTTTAGTATCTGATTATGGAGTAACAAGTAACAGCTGCATAGTGGATTCCCCTCCCAGTAAACCGTTTTCACAGCAGCCATTTTGACAAGAAATAGCAGGGTACACACAGGTGTTACTAAAGGCCGTTATATTTAAGTGTCTTTCCAGAGAGCCAGCATGCACAGCACCATGCACAACACCTAAACAGAACAAAACCTCGACTCATGTTATTAGCAACACCTGTGTTTACCGTGCTATTCAAGCCACCGACCCAGGGGGAATCCTCAGGAGACGTCGCGGTTAGCGGCTAATAGGTTGAGTTTCCAGTCCTCCAAAAACCAAACCTTTGCAGACCACATCCTTTCGGTGGAGCTTGCCCTTGATTTAGGACACAACAAGTGGCTAACCAGGTTTTGAGCTAGCTAAATTCCCAGCAAAATTCAAGCAGTTATAGTTTTTGTGACTGAGATTTCGATAGTGTTATGACATTTAGGTGCAAGTAACGCTTCCTGGGTTGTGGTTTTCACAATGAGTGTAAGCTCAAAACTGCAGGAACTGTGGGAATAAGGCCAATAATAAACACATTTATATTTGTAGTGTGGAAACATAATTAGTATAAATAATTAGTATAAAATAATCAACATGATAAAAAATGAATGAAGAAATAGATTTAAAAAAAGAGTTAAGCATATGCCTTTGTATAAAAGTAGTTTTTAAGAAGTGCCTTGAGAGATGAAAGTGAATTTGCTTGCTGGGAGTTTCACAAGTTAGGGGCTCTGACAACAAACGAGACATGCAGTGGCTAGGACACACCTGTCTGAGGATATTAAAGGAATAATCTGACATTTTGGACAAAATACCCCTTTTTTCAACTTCCCCACACTGAGACAAGATCTTGGACACCAATTTCACCTCTGCGTGTCCAGTGGTTTGGTTCCCACGGGTAGGGTTATGGTTAGCTTAGCATAAAGACTTGAAGTCAATGGGAGTCGTTAGCCTTGGTTCATCAAAGTGAAAAACAAACCTTACAGCAACTGTGAAGCTGTCATATTTACACAGTGTGTCATGTGTTTTTTAATGAGCGCTGTTTCAGGAGAGGTTAGATGGTGCAGCTGTAACCGCTGAGCACATTTATCCTTTATTTATCACAGTGAGAGGAAGATTCACCACAAGTTATAACTTCTCCTAAAATGACTCTCATTTATGTTTTTGTAATTCCATCAGTGTATCTCAAATCCACATGATGCACTGTGAAAATAAGACAGCTTTGGAGTTTCCATAAGGTTTATTTTTTCACTTTGACAGAGCCAGGCTAACGACTCCTATAGACTTTAAGTCTCTATGCTAAGCTAACACGAAATGCTACCCGTAGGAACTGAACCAGTGGACGTCCAGAGGTGAAAATGGCATCGAACATCTTGTCTCAGTCTGTGGAAGTTGGAAAACAGGGTATTTTGCCCAAAACATTTAAGTATTTCTTTAAGCTGCCTTCAGGGATTTAAGGATGATTACTTCAAACATTACAAATCAATGATATTTAACATTTTAAGATTAGGATTTCCCTGGATTTCAGTTTCTTGCAGTTATTTGTTATGGTGGGTAAGCAGACGCACAGTCGGACAGAGAGGAGCTGCTTTCCCCGGCAGACAAGAAACTCTGTGTTACCAAAACAGTTTGAAAAAAATCTGTTTTTGCGGCGGCGGTGCAGATAAACGTGTGTGTGAGTCGCAGACACAGAGCTCGTCTCGTGCACCCCCCTGAAGCCCAGAGGTGCGGGGCGAACACTCAGGACAGTTATCTGAGCCGTGCAGACTCCCTGAGCCGCTGCAGGCTGACTGACTGGGTCACGTTTTGTTTCTGCTCGTCTGCTTGGGGTTGTCATTTCCTCTCTGTTTGCTTTCATCTGTGTACACTTCACATCCTTAGTCTCGGTCGACACCTCATTGGCTTGTTTGCTCTGTGAATAATTGTATTGTTGAACTGTGAGCAGCCCTCCACACACACTCTCACACACATATACAAACACTTATGCATTGCACTTTGTCTGCACTGACATCTGCCTCCGTTTTTTTGTGCCAGACGATTTTGCATATTTCAAGCACAGTATTCAAAATTCAGAATTTGCATTGTTTGCTCAGTTTCCAGCCGACACACACACACACACACACACACAATACACACAATCTGTCTACATGTGGGTTTGCTTGCCTAAGAAATGTAACACAACTTGTCGACATCCTCGCTGTAAAGCTCTCCTCCCTCCCCTCCTCCCTCCCCTCTCCTTTCCCTTCCTCCCCTTTGTTCCAGGTATCGCAGGCTCATCCTCTGGGCGCACCTGGTCTTGTAAGAGCCAATCAGAGCCCCTCACCTGTCAGGCAGAGGGTATCCCAGCAGACATTGCTCCTAGGGAAAGGTCTCAAAGGGTCTGGCCAAGACCAGGTGCTGCTTAGAGCTCAGATGGTAAACACGGACACACACAAACACCTCACATTCACATCCGCTTATTTTACATTTTAGCTGAGCCGGCTAATCCGGAGCGCCTTGCTTTCCTAGATCAGGCTCAGAGGTATGTGCTGCGTTCATGATACATAGGAAAGCTGGTAGATTTGAGCTTTGAGCTGCTTGAAAGCGCTGTCCGCAACAACAGAGTGCCTCAAAATGTCAGCATATCAGCATCACGTTAAGTAAGAATCTGTAGGGGATGAAATTGCAGTCAGGTTGTGATCACACGTCCTAAATGACACAGCAAGACACGTCTGTTTTCTGGATTTTTCATCGGTGGCTGACAGTTTTTGCAGTAAAACTTAAATTACAATGTGTCCAGTGTGTCCACATTCAATGTGTGTGTGTTAACGTGTCAAAAGGCAGTGTGTAATTTGTCACCCAAAACCAGAGAAGGTCTGTGGTGTGTGTGACAGTTTCACACTTCCAGGAGGTGTGACGTTGTTACCATGAAGGCAGCGTTAGTAGTTTGATGATGTTTTTTTTTTTTTCCTGTGTCAGTAGGATGATCATGTGTAAGTTTTATAGGACAAGGAGAAAGAGAAGAGGGAAAAACAACCGCTGAGGTGAAAGGTCATAAGCGCTAAAACCGAGAAAATGAGGAAGAGATAAGGAAGAGGATGTTAGTCAGGGGACAGGACGTATGAATCATTCACATACATTTGGACGTTATGTTTCACTGTTTGAATATCTCTGTACTCCCTGCTCTCCTCCATTTATTTATCTGTCCTCTTCTTCTCCGCGCCTCATCTTTCCCTTTCTCCCCGCAGCTGATTCTTACGTCTGCTATGCGACCTGCCTCATCCTCCTCTTCCTCCTCTACCTCCTCTTCACCCTCTCCCCCTTCCTCCCATCCTGCTTCCGCTCAGGTGAGCCGCCGAAAACGTGCCGCAATGGCCTTTTTCCCTCCTTTTTGTGTCTGATTCTTGAACAAACGGGACACCGAGTGTAATAAAAGTTTGTGTGGCGTGATGAAAGAGGCGACTGACGGTTTGTGTCTCCGTCTCTCTCCCAGCTGCAGAGCCTCACCCTGAGGCCTCCGCCCCCCGGGACCCTCACCATCCCCCCCTCCCTCCGCCTCAAACCCCCCTCCTTGGCCCCTCCTCCCCTCTCCCGGCCTCGTAACCCCCTCTTCCCCCCGCTCAGACCGCGTCCCCAGCCCAGCGCCATGGCAACAGAGAGCCCGACGCCGACCACTCGCCACCTCTCCGTCCCGCCTCCAAGTAAGTCCCGAGTGATGGAGGCCAACACCTCGATAATAATCTCCTATGAAACTTTATTTATTTATTTATTTATTATTTATTTATTTGCATCATAATACAGAGACAATTAGATTAAAAAAAAACAAAAAAAACAATAATACAGAAAGTGCTGGAGAGGTAAAAAACCCAAAATGGGCTTATTCAAAATTTTAAATATTAACCGTTATTTATCAAGTTGCATTTCAAATTTAAACAGGTGACAGTCATGCAAAATGTAATTTTTAATTTCCAGTTGTGCTATATCCCCATATAGATGTAATTAGGTGGCTGATGGCGCTGTGTGATATTGTAATCATGATATGAGACCACGTTTTGTCTGGGATTTTAGATGCTGCAATATCATGATGTTTTATGATAATCATAATCATTTGCTTTGTTGATTTCAGTTCATGCAAAGGAAAAGAAAACATCTTCAACTAAAAATTTATGAGCAAAAAGAAGAAGAATAAGATGTTCTCCCATTACCGGGCCTCTCTCTGGAAAATAACATAAAATAAGATAAATGAAAATGGCAACAGGAGCCCATAACAATCCTTTTTTTTTTCTATGCATAATGAGAGTTGTTACCATCCATAAATAATGAATATTGGTCATTATCATTTGGTTATTTTTTTTTTTAGTAAACAGTGTTCAATTATTTCCTCCTCATATTTCTTATAAATTGGATTATATTAGAGCAGTATTTCTGTTTGGACTCTGGTGAATTCTACAGTTTTTACACATCTGTTTCAAAGTAGTATGTGTGTATTGATTTTTAAAGTTATGTCTTCCTCTCTGGTCCTGATCTCCAAGTCTCAGTATGAATAAGCTCTAAATATTTCTGGGACATAAACAGTGTTTTTGCTTTATACATAAAAGGGACATTAGTGTTGTTTTTTCCTGGTTTTTACGGGTGAAATGATGCAGTTTTCTGAACATATTAGACTGTCTTTTGCCTCCACCTGCTCAGCCATCATATCCACATTATTAATCACTGTTTATCAAAAACCTCGATTGTGCAAATAACTTATAAAAGCACCAATAATCATCCGTACAATCAATATTGAGGTCTAAATTTGTTTTTCTCCATATTGCTGAGCGGTAGTGGCTGTGAAAACAGGAATGGAAGCAGAATTTACATTAATAAAAAAATATACAAATATGTATACATGATTGTACATCATAAAAATACATATCTATATATCGACATACACTCATGCACCCATACATTCACAAATATAACTGTATTGACATACAACCATGCATGCGTTTTAAAAGGCCATAAAACAGCAAAACACAACACAAACACACCAAACAAACAAACAAACAAATAAAGAAACACTCTCTTAAGTGTTGCTTTTGTTTTGCATTCTGAGCACCTTGCCCGTTATTTAACATTAAAGAATAAGACAAAGTGTCGATAGACTTTTGATCGTATCTGAGATGCAGCAGCGATCATGAAACACAGCAGCAAAACTTTAGCAAAGACACTCATCTTGACGTGGAGTGTTTCCTAGTGTAGTTCGTGGATCTGAGGAGCAAAGGAAGATTTTTTTTAAATTTTAGTTTCACCATCAGCTCACCTTGCTCTTCTCCTGTGTGGCGTTCACAAATCTCCAGGTTACCGCTGTCGAGCCTGGCGATATATCGATATTATATCAGTATTGTGATATGAGACTAGACATCGTCTCAGATTTTGGATATTGTAATGTCGTGATTACATTGAAATGATGCAGTTTTCTGAACATATTAGACTGTCCTTTGCCTCTACCTGCTCAGCCATCATATCCACATTATTAATCACTGTTTATCAAAAACCTCTAGTGTGCAAATAACTTATAAAAGCACCAATAATCATCCGTACAATCGATATTGAGGTCTAAGAGTTGTGTTGTCCCTGTTTTAAAGGCTGCATTACAGTAAAGAGATGACATTTTTGACACTTTTTAGACTGTTATCAAAAATCTCTTATATTGTAATATCTTCCTAAAACACCCATCCTCTCTACAATATCGTCACAATATCGTTATCGTGGTGTTTTGTCTAACATCTTGTGATATTTGATTTTGTCACCCAGCCGTATTCACCCCATCTGAATGCTGTCTTTCTTTTTCCTCTCTCTCATTGACTCCCTCTCTCTCTCTTCCTTCCCTCTGCCTCTCTCCTCCCTCAGCTCTTTACTCTCCAGTGCGAGCCGTCCCTCTGAGACCCAGACTCCACTCTCCAAACGGCCACCGAGCGGCGCCGCCGAGGCAGAGCTCTCCCCTTCAGCCCGTCGCCGCCTCCCCCGCCGGCCACACCTCCCCCGCCAGCCGGCAGCTGGCCGGGCTGAAGACCTCGCCGTTATCCCAACCCACGCTCATGCCCGGCCAATCCCAGCACGCCTCATTATCGATGTCCAAGCCCATGACGGCCGCTTCCCATTTTGAGCGGTCACCATCCGCAGCCCGGCAGCTGCAGATCATCGCCCTGTCCTCGGGCCGCCAGCCTCAGGCCGGCACGTACGCTCACGCTTCGGTCCAATCGGCGCCTCCGGTCGTGGAATCAGCCGAACTCGCCGGCCAATCGCAGAGGACTCTGAGCGGTGAAGACGTGCTCCCGCTCCCTCTGAACCCCTCGCTGCCAAAAACGACCTCTCCCCTGCCCTCGACTCCGTCTCTCCTGTGTCCGTCGTCCCCTCTCAGCCAAGCCGGTGCCCAGACACAGCCTCTGCTCCAGCAGGGCGACAAACAGGGCCGGCCGAGGGACAGCGAAGAGCTAAGAGAGAGAGGGAGAGCGGCCGGGCTAAGACAAGAGACCGAGGAAGAGGAAAGTGTCGGGAAAGACCTGCGGGTGGAGAGAGACGACCAAAGAGAGCGAGAGAAGACAACCGAAGAGAAACAGAGACTTGTGACCGAGGAGGAAGCCAACGTCATGGGTCAGAAGGAGCAGAGAGAGGAAAAGGTTCAAGAGGAAGAGAGGATGGAGGTGACCGAGGAAGGCCAGAGTGAGAGAGAGAGGACGGAAGAGAGCAAGGAGAAGAAGATGGAGGAGGAGGAGGAGGAAGAGGAGACGGCTATGGACCAGTCGGAGAATCTGACCAGTCAAGTTTTCCAACAGTACCAGAACGTAGAGCCGAACCCAAAGCTGGGCCCAGCTGCCGCTCAAGACTCCGGCCCAGAGCCGAACGCCATGCTGGGTCTAATCCCAGTCTCAGCCCCAGTCCCAGTCCCAGTCCCGCCCCCAGTCCCGCCCCCAGTCCCAGTCCCAATCCCACTCCCAGTCCAAGTGTCAGTCCCAGCCCCAGTTCAAGCTCCAGTCCCAACCCCAGCCCCAGTCCCAGTCCCAGTCCCAGTCCCAGTCCCAGTCTCAGTCCCAATCCCAGTCTCAGTCCCAATCCCAGTCTCAGCCCCTGTCCCAGTTCCAGTCCCAGTCCCAGAGGTGTCTGTCCCGAGTCAGAGGCTGCCGGAGCCTCACAGAGACCTGCAGCCTGTGAGCCAGGAGGACTTCTGTGAGAACATGTCGACCCAGTCAGACAACCAGTCAGGTACAAACACACACCTGCAGGGCGGAGCCAGGTGCACATCAGCTGAGCTGGTAGTTGAGCTTAGTGTGTAAGCCAGTCAGTTTATTCAGTACAGCACCTTTCACAGAACAAATGTCACAAAGTGTTCAACAAGAGTAAAGAAACAACAACAACAAGTCAAAAACACACAAAATGACAAATTAAAATACAATACAAAATAATGTTTAGTTCAGTTCATTTTGGTCCTTTTAGTTTAGTTTGGTTTAGTTTCATTTATTTAGTTCAGTTTAGTAGCCTAATTTGCATTGTGAATCTTCATATAACACATTACAATACTGTAAATTAACAAGCAACAACACAAACAAACAACAAATGCAAAGGTTTAAAGATGATTTTTTTTTTTTTTATCATAAATGAACAAGTAAATAAAAGGTCCTGCATGTTTTATATCAACATCAAAGAAAGCAAAGCAGCACATTAATCCTGAGACACTTAATTATAGGGGATTATGGGAAATGTAGTCTTAATTTTAGGAAAGAGCACGGTACCACTGGAGTGAGGAGGAGGCTACTGCTCATCCCATCATCAGTCTCATTTGTTCATGGAAATTATACAAAGTTATCGCAATAAATTAAAGGATGACATCTCAAAATATGAATGTTTCTGTGGACTTGATGAGCGTTTGAGAGCCTTTTAATATGTTTAAGTTAAATGAGCAATTGTTGTCCAGATTCCCTCGTTGATGTCCGTCCTCTTCCTCTCTCTGCCCCTCCAGCTCTGTCCAGCCTCTCCTCTCAGTCTCCGCCCTCCTCGCCCTTCATCGCCCCCCCGGCAGAAAACCCTCCCCCTCTCCTCCCCGCTCAGCCCGCCCACCCGGCCGACCTCAGCCTATCGCAGCACGAGCCCGAGAAAGACGACAAACCGGCCGACCAGACGGAGCGCCCGGCTGAGCCCGAGAGCCTCGAGAACCTCGAGAACCTCGAGAACCTCGAGAACCTCGAGCGCCTCGGCCAATCGGAGGACGAGTCTGAGAGTTTCGGCCAATTGGACAGCGGACCGTGGGCGCCAAGGGCGTGGCCTGAGGGGAGACAGGTGCTGACTCACCTGGTGGAGGGCTTCGTCATCCAGGAGGGGCTGCAGCCGTTCCCCGTACGCGTGCGCACACACACACACACACACACACACACACACACACACACACATGCACAGTTAGCTTTAGCCACCATATTCAAAAATGGCCACTATGTGAATAAACTATGTGTTGTGTAAAAGTCATATTGTCATTTGAAATAGATTTTTCTGCATATTTTCTTTTTGAAGTTATGAAAAATGTGTAAAAAGGTAGAAATGGATATAGAAATATATTTTAAAAAGGGCGTGAGGAATGAGGTGCTAATGGAAAAAATTCCAACCTCCTTTGATTATTTGAAATTAACAATGTTGATATTGTAATTTCAGTGTTTGTGGTTGACCCATAACACACACACACAGGTTCACATCAACTTAACACACACTGAAAGCGTCTGGGATTTGAAATCGCACAGCAGGAGGCTGAGCTGAGCGGTGTGCTGCCCCTTTAAACTGGGTGACATGAAATCTGAAATGGGTGTGTTTGGTGTATTCGCGTGCAGGTGAACCGCTCGTCCCTGCTGGTGCCGGAGCAGGTGAGCAAACCGCAGGAGGTGAACGGGACCAACGGGAGGGAGGCGCTGCCGGCGACGGACACGCTGGAGCCGGCCGAGCACTCCACCGACTCCGACAACGAGGAGGCAGGAGACACAGACGACCCCGGGACCCGTAAGACACATTAACCCCTCGAGTTCTGCACATGAGCAGCTCGACTCTGCAGCTGTAATGTGATAAAGGCATAGCAGTTTTATCATCATCAAACCATTAACAATAAACAACAAAATCCTCTTATGGTGGAGCTTTTTACCAAGTTCAAGTTCAAGTTCAAGTTCAAATTTATTCAATACAGTGTATACTGGCACAACATCAACAACGTCAGAAGCAGCGCCCATGCATGATGGGGAAAGCGCAATCAGTGCAAACAGCAATTCCTGTATAAATAACATAATCATACAAAATCAGTCAAGCAATCCAGTAATAATCAATAAATCAATAAAACAATCAATCAATCAGGTATGACTCCTCTCCCGTCTGGAGCTTTTTTCCAGTCAGGACTAATAATAATAATAGTAATAATACATTTTATTTGTAGTGCTTTATATCAAACAAATTTGTAGATGATCTCAAAGTGCGTACAGTGCATAAAAAACATTTAAACTAATACAGCATTTAAACCAAGATAGAAACACAGTACATGAGCAGTGTCAAAAAAGGAAAATACGGAGAGCTAAGGACAAATCTGAGAGACAAGGCAGCAACAAAAGGAAAGGAGAAAAGGAAAAAAAAAAACTAAGCTAAAGAAGGCACAGTAGGCTTAGTAGGCTTATCAAAAACCAAAGAAAAACAAAAAAGGCACAGGAGGCTGGAGAGCAACATGGTTTAAAAATACAACGCTAAACAATAACTAGACAAGGACTGAAACAAATGTTAAACTTGCAGGTTTTTTTTCCTCACCACTGTCGCCCTGTGCTGCTCTCAGGCGAGATTTGGGTCCACTGGATTCGGCCGATATCTGTTGGGTTTCTGTAAAACGTCTTGAGACGACTTTGGTTATAATTTGACGCTATACAAGTAAAATTGAAATTGAAATTGAAATTGAAATCGCATATTATGACCAATGAGGACCAATGAGGACAGATACATCCATGCTTCATGTAGAGCTGGGCAATATCTCGATATTACATCAATATTGTGATTTGAGACTAGATATCATTTGGGATTTTGGACATCATAATATCATGATACAGCATAAATGTTTTGAAGGCAGCATTACAGTGAAGGGATGCAGTTTTCTGACTGTTTTAGCTGCTCCTGTTTGGTCATAATATCCAAATTAGTATCTTAGTTAGTCATCCCGACAATATTGATATTAAGGTACTGAGTTAAAAATAGTTTGGTTTGGTTTTGTCCGTATTGCCGGGCCTTTGTTTCACGTACTTTCCAGAAGTGTTTCTCTCGCTTCGTAAAAAGTGAAAATTGTCTCTCAGAGCAGGTGAAGTCCAGCTTTACCTTTAATGCTCGAGAAATTTAAACCTGCAGGAGGCAACTTCACACCTTCAGGGGTTCCAAATGGCAGCAAAGGGTAAAAATAAAGGTTAGAGGTGAAGGCGACGTCACCGCAGGTTGTTGTTTACCAAATGTTTTATACCAAAGGTCAGACGCCTTCATGAGGAAACTCACAGCCCAGAAAGCGACGCCGTGAGGCAGTTTCAGCACCAATGAAGCCTAACATCTCCAAACTGTCTTTGAAAAGCATGGAGAGTCAACATGAGAGTGGGCGGAGCCAAATGATACCCTACTTCCAGATCAGATAACAGTGTTGTGGTGCATACGCAATGCAATAGTTTATTTTTTTCCAAGTCATGACCTAACTGATTTACAGTCATCCTCTACAACCTTTTCCTAATCTGTGCCATAACAAATTTAATTATTATAACTTTTATTTAATGTCCCATTGAGATCAAGGTCACGACTACATTTCATCAATAAAACAATTACAAATTTTACAACAATTTTAAACAGTCTAAAATCGATTCCAACAGTGCAACAATAGCCACAAAAGGCAAAAAAAATCATATGAAATGAAAGTAATACAATGTAAATTAATTAAAAACAAGTTGAAAGCAGTCCCAGCTCAAGTCCAGAGTTTTTAAGTCGAATCTGAGTTGCACTTTTTTTGCACCACACACAAATGTGTGGTGCAAAAAAAAAAAAAAAGAAAAGAAAAGAAAAAATTAAAGCGGTTGTTCCCAGATTCGTGTGAATTCGAGGAACCTGTAGCACCGGCTGGTCCTGCAAGCGGGTGTCATGTGATCCAACTCTCCAGCCAATCAGTGCTGCCAAATACAAGGGCAATTTTTGGAATACCCCTTTATAAATAAATCAAAATAAATGCTGGGCTCTTCTAGTGGAAAGAGAAGGCCAGCCCACTTATTGATGAAGAATACAGTGACGAGTGTCTAAAAAATTATGCCTGACCCGAACCAATGAGCCAAAATGACCACTCAGATGATTTTGCCAAACTTGGTATTTAAAAAAAAAACTTTCATTTTGAGTTAAACAAGGTGAGAATATGTATTTATTTTGTCTTCTGTGCTGCAGTTTGTAATTCGGGCAGATAGAACGACAGCTGGATTTTGACATGAACCTCTTGTGCAATTTTATCCACTGTGGAAAAGAAAAGGCAGCCCATCATAATAATGTATGAACATGTCTCTCTCTCTCTCTCTCTGTCTGTCTGTCTCTCTCGCCCAGGGTCGGGCCACAGGGATCGAGCCGTGCTGCACTGCCAGTTCTGCGGGAAGCGAGGCCACGCCCACAACTTCATGCGCTCCAAACGCTTCTGCTCCACTTCCTGTGCGCGAGGGTGAGTCGCCGCCGTTTCGCCGGCTAACGCGTCAGCGAGCCAGTGATTCCCTGTGTGAGCAAAGAAAAAAAATAAAATAAATATCAAAGTGTGTGTCTTGCTCAAACCTCCATTTGAGCAACACACACACACACACGCTGCTGTGCTGTGTGCGTTCAGGAGTGACACAGAGCCCCCGGCAGGCAGACAGGATGTGGTGTGCGGCCTGTGTAGAAACACACAGGTGTCAGATACTGATATGAGTGTGAATCAAAGCAGCGAATGAGGGAAGCACATGAACTCACACCTTCACCTTCACCTTTTCTGGCTCTCTAACTGCGTCTCTCTCTCTCTCTTCTCTTTCTCTCTGGATTTCTCCCTCCCTTTTTCTCGCTTCTTGTTTCGCGTTCATCTCCCTGCCCGTCTCTCTCTCTCTCTCGCCGTCTGCCTGTCTCGCCTGTCAAGGTTCAACGTTCGCCTGACGAAGCGCCTGCGGGCTCTGAGTGCGGGAAGCCGATCTGAGAGGCCCAGGCCGACTCTGAACAGGGCGGAGTCTGTTCCCGGGAAACCCCTCTTACTGCGGCTGGTAGGAAAACACACACACACACGTATCAGCAGCAAATTTAAAAAACACTTATATAACTCAATATATTACTAACACTACATGCAACACCTTTAAAAACCCCATGAGGTGGATGTTTGGTGCAGGGAAGGATCATTCACAGTCTCATCACTTTGCGAGAGAGAGGCACACTTTTATTTTGAAGGGACAAGGTGGATGAGAGAGGGTGTTTTATGAAGATTTGTGAGGTTTTATTGGTGCAATTTTTAATTTTTTTTAGAAGTAGAAGTTGTTTCATGGGGAATTTAGTCAAGCAAGTGTCTTTTAATGTGTTTGGTTTTTTGGGGGGATGTTTTATTTGTGAGCTGTGTGTGTGTGTGTGTGCGTACTGAACAAATTTTAATACATCACTGTCACAGTAAGTGTGAAATGTTAATTTACTGGAAACAAATAAGAATGTGGTTGACAATCAGTCGCCTCCGTCTCATAACAGTAGTATTGTCATCATGCTGTTTCTCGGCATGAAGACCACGTTTCCCATAAACCCCGCTGGCCCCCCTCCCGCCCCCCCGCCCCCCCGGACCCTCTCAGCATGTGTTTGCTTCCTGTTTGTGTTTGTTGAAGAGGATAAACGTGTCGCAGCTGCGTTCGCTCTGGGAGAACGGCGCCCTCTTCCTGTTTTGGGCTGTAAAGCCACGCAGCAGAGCGACTGGTCCCCCCCTGCTGGGGAAAATGTATTTAATGTCTGCAGCTGGTGTGGGAAAGATGTGTTGATATTTATACCATGGACACTGAAAACACTTGAATCTGATTGGCTGGTAAAAGCAGAGCCTCATGACACCTCAGACTTCCTGTCAATAGTTTAATCCACTCCAACATTTATGACCATCTGTATATTTTGTATTCAGCGGTCCCTCATTTATCACGGGGGTTACGTTCTAAAAATAACCCGCAATAGGCGAAATCCGCGAAGTAGTCAGCTTTATTTTTTACAATTATTCTAGATGTTTTAAGGCTGTAAAACCCCTCACTACACACTTTACACACTTTTCTCAGACAGGCATTAACATTTTCTCACTTTTCTCTCTTGTTTAAACTCTCAAAGTTCAAACCTTCGTAGAAAAATAAGTCCAGTATTATAGAATGAACGCATTCTGTACTGTACAGGAGACGCGGCACGGAGGAGATTGATTGACAATGGTCTACAGTCCCTTAGCCAATCAGGACGCAGAACACAATGCGCTGTAAAAAAAAAAAAAAAAAAAAAAAAAAAAGCATGCAAAATTGCACTAAAAAAAATTTGCGAAACTGCAAGGCCGCGAAAGGTGAACCGCGTTATAGCGAGGGACAACTGTATTTCACATTTCATATATCATATTCTTAGGTTAGTTTTTATTGTATATATTTAGTCTTTATTGTCTTTATTGTATATACGTCTGCATAACTTCATTTTAGGTTTCTATTGATGCTGCTGTAACACAAGAATTTCCCAGTTTGGGATCAATAAAGTAAATCTATCTATCTATCTATCTATCTATCTATCTATCTATCTATCTGTCTATTTGGGGCAAAATACAGTTTTTCCCAGACTGAGACAAGATGTTGGACACCATTTTCTCCTCTGTACATCCAGTGGTTCAGTAGCATTTTGTATTAGCTTAGCATAAAGAGTTGAAGTCTATAGGAGTCGTTAGCCTGGCTCCGTCAAAGTGAAAAAATAAACATTGCAATGTCCCTTTAACACCATGACTGAGCTAGCTGAGACGTTTTCATAGCATTTCAGTCCCTAAATTAATGAACTCTTACTGTTTTTGTAATTGTTGTCTAGTGGCCATGTCATAAATGCAGATGTTTCAGTGCTGCCAGTCGCACCTCTAACCTGATTCAGCCTCAGCGTTTCCCTCTCTTGTCCCGCGACGCCGCGCAGCCTCGTGACCTGTGGAGCGCCGGCCGCCGCGAGAAGGACGGGAAGGACGAGGCGGAGGATGAGGGAGGGGCCGAAGACGACGGAGGGGACGAGGATCCCGCCATTGCCATGACGACCAAGATGGAGCGGCGCGCGGCGAGGAGAGCGAGGAGGGCGTCCGAGCCGGCCGTGACCACCTCCACGCCCACCACCACCTTCAAGCCCGGCCCCTCCCAGTGGAGTGTGGAGGAAGTGACGGCCTTCATACACACACTGCCAGGTACACACACACCGTCACATCTCTTTACTTTCTGTCACACTCATATTGTGTTATTTATCAGCAGCAGTTTTGGAAAAAGTCAGAAAAACCACTTAAAAAATAAAATAAAAAAATAAATAAAATAAAAAATAACCCAGTAAAAGTCACACATTTATAATTTTACTAACAGCACAGAAAAAAAGTGAATTGTAAAAGCGTCCAAAGTTCAGCAACAGTAAAAAGCATTTTAATGTTGTTGCTCACTAGTTACACTTTTAAAAATGTAATGAATAATGTAACAACTTTTACTTCATAAAAGCAACGTAGCTTCTGACTTTTTGATTACTTTTGCAACAACCAGGCAAAACTGAAAAGCCCCAAATATGTAATCCAGAGCCTGATTACTATCAATCTTTTACTAAAAGTTCTTCATCACGTCATAAATTATGATTGCGGTGTTTTGATTTTAAAGCACAGCCGGCTGTCAGTCGTGTGTGTTCCACTGATATCTGCTCAGGTTAAAGGCATCAGTCAGATATCTAAGATGAAAATGTCATATACAAACAATTTGGGTAGTAAATGAAACGTTTCACAGCATTTAAAAGCTGCGTTTCATAACTTTCCATGTTGAGATTAGAGCCATGTGTCGCCGTTCGTGAACTGTTGAGCTGAAAACATTAAGGTTTCTGAATAAGTGAAGGCAAAAACTGACTGAGTAAGGTATAATTTGAAGCTTTGTGTGGTTATTATTGAATTTAACTTTATAATTATCGGTTAAAATCCAATTTTCTCAGTTGAAATTAATTTCCCTCCAGGACATTCTTCTCTTGCCCCACTTTGTGATTTAGGCTGATAGGAGAAGGTGGGTGGGTGTTTTTATTTAAAAAATAATATATATATTGCTCATAGTGCAGCTTTAAGTGGCACCCACCCACAACCACATGCAAATATGCATGCATGCACGGATGCACACACACACGTATACTTAAAACCTCACACACACACACACACACACACAGTAAAGGTGTGGGACTCCCCCCAGAGACACCATCTCAGCTTCTCTCTCCATGCAAACTGACATTGTGTCAAAGTCGCAGTTTGATTTACGTGCGCTCCTAATCGTGCACAGATGGCGACGGGCTCGTGCACAGCCTCTCTCTCTCCGCCTCATCAAATTAAGTGTTTCGCAAAAGGCTGAAACTCTTAAATTACCAACCACCGCTTGAAGTAGCCTGCATGCCTTCGCCCGCGAGCTGTCAGCGTGACTCAGATCAGTGTGACCGCCGCTGGCAGGGAGCAGCGCAGAGAAAGTGGAGAGAAGCGTCGTTCCAAAACACCATATATCCACTTTTGGAAAATATCTGCGACTTGTTTCAAAACCACAAACGGGTCTGTCATCAAAAATGTAATTATTGTGTAAGCAAAAGGTCTTTAGAGGACTTTAATCGTACCCTACCCTTTAATACTGAGCAGCCGAGTTCTCAAATGGTGACTATTTCATTTTAAGAGAAAACATTTTGAATGCTTATACTAATTTTTCATGTTTGTTAATGTTTAAAAAGCATTCAGGTTTGTTATGCTCACTCTCGGAAATAAGGGTACACGAGTCCATTTCTGTCCCCCAAGGTACAATCTACACAAATGTTCCCTCTAGGGTATATTACATATATACCCTATCTAGGGTATATTACATATATACCCTATCTAGGGTATATTACATATACCCTAGATAGGGTATATATGTAATATACCCTAGATAGGTAATTATGTCAACCTTTTTCAGAGCCAAAGAGGTGCATGTATGTGTGCACATACTCAGTGTCACCTTCATCAGCTCCACCTGTCCAGTCTAATGCAGCTCAGGTCAGCAGCTCTGCTATAATTCTACCTTTTAACAAAGTTTATAATGTTCAGTTTTTGTGTAAATTTAATTCTATGTTTATTATTGAGGTTGTAGTTTGCAGAGGTCTTGTACTGGACTACATTATACTGAGAGGTGTTTCTGATTTTTTGTCCCTCCTTATATATATACATGAGGGAGGACAGAATAGTGGAAACAGCTGTCAGTAAAATGCAGTCCAGTCCAACAGCAGCACTAACTATGAGCTCAATGCCAAACATAGAAGTGAATGAACACCTCTGTTACCATGACAACAAGACAAACTGAGCATTATAGGCAGCAGGAAAGGAAACTTTATGGCACAACAGTTGGATTGGATTAGATTAGATTGTACAGGTGGAGCTGATAAAGTGGACACTGAGTGTGTATGTAGTGGTTCCTCTAAATGCTAAGCTGCACCTTAGAGGCCCCAGTGACAAGCCACTTGACCCCTAAAGGTACAACAATGTGCTTTATTTTCTCAAGAGTGTTGTGTGCAGTTCCCTGTAGTGTGTTTCTCCACCACCGTGTGGCAGCACTGAGCCTCTGCGTCAGGTTACGTTGCAAATGGAGAATGTAATCTGACAGCAAAAAAAGCTGGACAGTGTTGCAGCACAGCAGTCAGGTTACAGATATGTAAAAATAGATTATAGCGACTGATGGGACGGGACGGCAGCCAGAAAGGGGGGTGGTGTGTGTGTGTGTGTGTACATGATGAAATATGAAATTAGAAAAGACAAACATGCATATAACCTGTTTTTCCTCTGTGAATTAATTAACATATACAGTGTTTACTCTTGAGCAGGTGAAATGGCCTGGACATTTGGTATGCATAATACGCTAGGTAGATATGGTCATTTTTAATTTCATTGTGGCTTTGTGGATCTTTTTATGTTAAAAATGTATTTTGCATGAGAATTTGTTGAATTTAGGAATCCACCAGCCAGCGAAGATGCCTTAGAAGATGATTAGCTTTTCTGAATTAATAAAACTACCAGTTAGTGCTAATGAGCCGAAAATTAATCTATTATATCTTCCATAAGTGACTGTTTTTGTCTGTTATCAAGTAAAGATCCCAAACAGTTGCTGATTCCAGCTTCACCAGGATCACCGAGATGCTGAGACTGTCTTCGTTTTCTCCGTTCATATCATTAAAAATATAGTTTTTTTGGCTGCTGGTCACACTTTATTTTTGACACTTTGTAGTCTCAACAATTAACCGATTATTCAGAAATGTAGCCGCTAAATGAATCCACAGTGAAAGTAATGGTGAGTGTGTCTGTGTCTGTCAGGCTGCAGCGACGTGGCCGAGGCCTTCAGGCTGCAGGAGATCGACGGCCAGGCGCTGCTGCTGCTCACCGAGGATCACCTGATGACCAGCATGAACATCAAGCTGGGACCGGCTCTCAAGATCTGCGCTCACATCAACGCCCTGAAAAACCAATGAGAGGACGGACAGACAGAGACAGAGAGAGAGAGAGAGAGAGAGAGAGAGAGAGAGACAAAGAGAGAGAGAGAAAGAGAGAAGATCTGGGATGTGACGGGAAAAATAAGGCAATAAAGACGTGGAAAAGGGAGAGGGAAAAGATGAAGAGTTGGGTTGGGTTCCGTTAAGTTTTGGGACCAAGTTAGCAGAATAACCCGGATGTGTTAATCTCCAAGATGAACCAATCCTCATTTCTCAAAAATTAAACGAGAATACAGAGAAAGGCAATATTGGTGGCGTGAGGGTTGCATAAATGCGATGAACAAGCACTTCTCAGCGCAGCATCACCTAAAACGGTCACAAGTGTCATATTTTTCAAAGTTCCTTTTTTCTCCCAGCAAATTGCTTGAAAAAAAAAAGAAAGAAAGAATAGAAAAGGTTCAATAAGGGGATTAGAAAAGGATTCGGATTCGATAAATCGGATTCTGGATTCAGATTTGACAAAGGAGGAGGAAGAGGAGGAGGAGGAGGAAGAGGAGGAGGAGGTCGAGGTGTTTCCTGATCTCGTAAAAAAAACAAAAAGATGCTGACACACCAAGAGAGACAGAACAAAGTCGTAAAAAGAGATTTGTTTTAATTTATGAGATTATAAATTTGCGGGTGGCCTTAGGAGACGAGAATAAGCGTGGCAGAGTGATGAAGAAGAGGGTCCGGAGGAAATTTCACCCACTCCGGCCCTCCAACTGTAGCAGGATGTAGAGATTTTTTGTAACTTTGTGTATATTTTACAACACCGCTGGAGAGTGTAAATTTGAAGCTATTTCATGAAGGATTTTGAACATTTAATATATAAATTTGTCTATTTAGTTTTTTTAGAACGTGACGTCAATGACAAATCTATCCAGTAGATAACATAACCAGTGTGTGTTAAAAAAAAAACAAAAAACAAACAAAAAACAATAACAACAAAAAAACAACAACAAAAAACAATAAGTAGACTTTGTAAGTGATTAATCAAAGTTTAATGTTTTATATCACTATATTCTGGACAAAAACTATGTCTGTGGATCAAAAAAAAAAAAAAAAAAAAGAAAAAAGTCACTATCAGGGTAGAGACTGATGTCTTTAATCGTCACATTTTTATGGTATCCTGCTCGAAATTATTTAATAAATGAATTAATCAAGAAAAAAAGTGTTGTGGTGTTTCTTTTTGATGTGGATGGATTAAATACCAGCAGGGGGCGATGGTGAGTGAGGTGAGTGATGTTTCCAGGTTAAAAACAAGAGGACAGCAGCCACATGGGAGGCATGATGAGAAATATGTATTTTTTTTTTTTTTATTAACGAAACAGATTTTAATTCAAATCTCTCAAGTCTTCCTCTTCCGTTTCAGACACAAAACCTGAAATCTGAGCTGGTCTTTTTTCCCCCAAAGGTTCAAACCTCCTCAGGCTTCATCTGTGTGTTTTATTCTGTTCTCATTCAGTTTCTATATCTGCCTGTTTTCTGACAGATTCGGGTTGTTTTTCTTCTCCTCCAGTCTGAGCTGTCTGTCTCATCACGGAGTTATGAAGCTCTCCGTATCTGGTTTAGGTTAGGATTTCTCATGCGCCCTGATTGGCTTCAGGTTGGGGTTGATTTTTTTTTTTTTTTTTTTTAAACCACACCCTATGATAAATCTTATTCTAGGCATTTTTTCTGCGGACCAGGCCCGGGGCGAGCCGACGGTACACAGAGCAGGACAGCCTATATCTGTTCAGTATCTTTAAAAAAAAAAAAAAAAAAAAAAATCGTGGTCTGGAAAAAATACAGTTTTGTCCGTTTCTGGAGTAAATGAGAAACTGTAGGTGCTACTGCTGCGGTTAGAACTACTGAAATACTAAGGGAGAAAAAAATATCTTTTTTTTAAACAGAGCAGGAGTGCGTTTATGAATACATACATTTTCTCCTTTTCAACTAGTTTCCACACATCTGGCGCACAAAAATCGATGCCTTTTCAGTTTCTGGACCAGAGAACAGAGCGCCAGAATCTGTAAATTTTACAGCTGAAAATAGATAAAGATTTTGCAGCATCTTAATACATTTTTAAAAAAGAAAAATCCTACATTCGCGATACTAGGGAGTGATTTTTCCGATTGGAGAGCGCGTAAAGACGCACGGCTCCATGGCGCACATGTGCAGGCAGATCACCGGCAGCGTGGCGAGCTGTGCCGGCTGGGTCGGGGTCATTATCGCCACGGCCACTAACGACTGGGTCCGGACCTGCGACTACACCGTGGCGACCTGCGTCCGGATGGACGAGCTGGGCTCCCGGGGCCTCTGGGCCGAGTGCGTCATCTCCCCGGCGCTGTATCACTGCGTGGCGCTCAACCAGATCCTCACCCTGCCCGGTAAGACCGCAGCGGACAGGCGCGGAGGTTAAGAGATGCACTGCGAATTCAACATGTTAAGAGTCTCCTGCTTCAGGGGACTTGTTCCAAAATGCTAGTTGCTACCCTTAATGATCAATGGCTGTATTGTAAAATATAACTACTTCGTAAAATGACTTTGAAACATGTAATAGAGAGGAAGAGATGAATGAGTGGATGAACTGAACGTGAAACTTTAGTAGCTGTAAGAGACTCCAGCTTGGATTTGGGATACCAAAAAAGTGCTTAATGCAAAAATGCACAGCTTATCCAGAGATGTTGCTGTTTAAAACAGTATTGAAATCAATCAATTAATCAATACAGCAGGTGATTTTATCCACAAAACAATTCTTAGGTCTTAAAAAAAAAGTCTTAAGATGAAATCCAACCTAAAGCTCTGATGTGTTTTATTCTCTGGAGGACAGAGAGAGAGAGAGAGAGAGAGAGAGAGAGAGAGAGAGAGAGAGAGGTGGCTGGGTTGAATCAAAATCGGTCAAAGTCAGTTCATGATCAGCACAGGGGCTCCTGCAGTCTACACACTCCTGCTTCATGGGTTTTGATCCAAAAATACAGTTTATCCATTCTAAAAGAAAGAAGAATCTGCCATAGATTCAGTATTTCAGAGGCACAGATGATTATACCTCCAAAAAGATTTTTTTTTAATTCTCACTTAGTGATTAAGAAACACTTGAGATGACTCCTAGGGCCCACTCAAGTGGCCCGTAACAGACTGCATTTTTATGTCAGCAGTCACCACTTAAAGTCATATTCAAATACCTCAAGCTGTTATGCTCAAACTAAATTAAATTAAATAACGATTAGAAAGAGTGTAATAACTGTGCATTCCAAGAGAAAATAAACAGTAGAAGTCGAGGTCATTCAGGTTTTTGCCCCTGCCTCTATAGTGTGTGTGTGTGTGTGTGTGTGTGTGTGTGTGTGTGAAAGGGGGGGAGATTGACAGAGAGAGAGAGAGAGAGAGAGAGAGAGAGAGAGAGAGAGAGAGAGAGAGAGACAGGCGCCAGAAGTGAAGGGTGTTGAAAATTGGAACCAAACACACTGAAGTTATGCAGCCAGTAACTTGTTTTCTCTCTCCCTCTCTCTCTCTCTCTCTCTCTCTCTCTCTCTCTCTCCCTCCCTCTCTCCCAGCCTACGTGCAGACGTCCCGGGCCCTGATGATCTGCGCCTGCCTGCTCGGCCTGCCCGCCATGCTGCTGGTGCTGATGTCGATGCCCTGCGTCCGGCTGCACAATGACACTGCGGCCAGCAAGCATCGCCGCGCCTTGGTGGGCGGCATCCTCATCCTCATCATGGGTGAGGAAGATGACCCCTCCAGCCCCCACACACACACACACACACACCTCCCACCACCCATTCCTCCACTTCAATCCACCAGATGAAGACACACACACACACAAAAACACACATGCAATCAATCAAACACTTCCAGAAACACAGCATTTGGGTTAATTTGAGTTTTATGGTTGCAGTAATTTACATGTGGTTGTCAAGTACATTAATTAAGTCTCTGAGGCTGTAAACAGGGATCTGAGGCGCTAAATAAACTTGAACTTCAACGTGAACATGCGTTTTGGGTGATTCGAACACAAGCGGACAGCCAGGACACATCACCGCTCACGCCATCATGTCTTCATCATCTTTTATTTTGTGCCAAAAACCTGAAATGCTTGTTAAAACCAGGTGCAAACAGAGTCTAGGTTACTGTAGCATGGACTAAATAAAGTATTACAGCACAATAAATGGGTTTCTTTACAATAAATACAGTTTTATAGCACTAAACTTGCATCGCCATATCCTTAATATATACTGGAAGTGCAATAATTGGGTTTTTGCACACTAAATATCATCTATAGTGCAATAGTTTGTTTACAGTGCACTAAATACAGTTTTACAGTACACTGTTTGATGACAGTACACTAGATGGAGTGTTACAGTGCACTATGTAAGGCTTTACAGTGCACTAATTAGGGCTTTAGGAGGCACTGGTTAGGGTTTTATTGAACACTTACACACTAGTTAGGGCTGAACAGTGCACTAGTTTAGTTTTTACAGTGAACTCGTCAGGTTTTTACAGTGCACCGGTTGTATTTTTACAGTACTCTGTGGTTTTGTATGCTAATAAGGGTTTTACTGCACACTTAATGGGATTTACGACACGTTTATTAGGGTTTTACGAGACAATGATTTGTGTTTGATGAGGCGTTGGTTTTACGAGGGCCTGCTCAGGGTTTAGGACCTGCTTTGGGGATTTCCAGCTGGCGTGGGAGGGAAGGTCAGCCGGTCTCATCCTGCCCGGGCTCAGCTGTCCCACCAGCCTGCTTCCTGTGGGACGGGACAGGTACTTCCTGTCAACAGCCTCAGGGACACCAGATTTTTTTTTTTTTTTTTGTCCTAGGATGGCCAAGGCCTGACATTAATGACTTAACATAACATGCAGGCCAACGTGCTTCATGTTTTAAGATTAAAAGAACACAGACCAAAAAATAAGAACAATAAACAACAATAAAAATTATACTAGACTAAAAATTACCACAATAAAAACTATAAAATGTTAAAAAAAAAACAAATAAATAAAAGTCAATAAAATAAAATAAAAAGAACATCAAATAAACACAAGGTTAAAGACAAATATGAAAACCAGTGGTTAAACTGAAAAACATAAAGGCTGTAACATTACTCCAAAATAAAAGCCAGATTAAAAAGATAGATCTTTTGTTTCCGTTTCAAAAATACCAAGCGAATTTCATCATCTACAGTCTTTGCCTAATCACAGCCAGAACCTTAATCCTAAAATTGACCAAAATAAAGCCCAAAAAAAAAAAAAAAAATGAAAACTCAAAATGTAAAAAAAAAAAAAAAAAAAAAAAATGACTTCACTATCCATCACACACACACACACGCACACACACACTTTTCTTACTATGGTTACTAGCACTTTGAGCTTTGATTTTGGTGTCATTACTATCAGCAATAATAATTACTATTAGTAATATTACCAAAACATACTAATACTACTAAAACAAAATAGTAACTAGTGTAAAGTTACCTTGTTTACTATTAATTTCACCTTTATTGCTTTGTTTTCTTTTCTTGTTGTGGTTACCAGCACTTTGAGCTTTTATTTTGGTATTATTACTATTGGAAATACTAATTACTATTAGTAATATTACTGAAACATACTAATACTACTAATACAAAATAGTAACTAGTCTAAATGACCTTGTTTACCTTTAATTTTACCCTTGCTGCTTTGTTTGCTTTTCCTGTTGTGGTTATTACTATTGGAAATAATAATTACTATTAGTAATAACAGCAATAAATATTAATGCTAATTCTACTGCAAAATGGTATCTGGTGTAAAACGACCTTGGCTCTCTCCAGCTGTGTGTGGCATCGTGTCGACAGTCTGGTTCCCCGTTGGCGCCCACCAGGACGACGGTCTGATGTCCTTTGGCTTCTCGCTGTACTCCGGCTGGGTCGGCTCCGCCCTCTGCCTCCTGGGCGGCTCTGTCATTCTCTGTTGCCACGGCAGCGACCCCGCGACCCCGAGGAGGGAGAACAGCTTCTACTACTCCAGGCAGGGGGGCACGGCCACGCCCCTGGACCCCCCCGCCAACCACGCCAAGAGCGCGCACGTGTGAGGGAGCGCCTGCAAGGGATGATGGGAGGAGGGGCTTCGTAAAATGACTGTAAATGATCCTAATCACATCTGTTCATCTTTTTTATACTGAGGATGTTGAAGCATTTACATTTTCCCTTTAGATATCTAGCTGATGATTATAATGAATGTGATGCGGAAATATACATGAAGGAGAGTAATCTGATTGGCTGAGATAAGCCTCAGTGGGTGGAGCCAAAGAGCTCAGTGAGAAAGGCTGTCTATCACCTGGGTGCCTCGTTAGGAACGTTCCTCGTTAGGAGCCTCATTTGTCTCAAAAGCTGACATGAATATATGCGACCAAACAAGAAAACCTAACCTAACCCTATTCCAACATTTTGGGCAAAATACACATTTACTGACTTACCCAGATCAAGACGAGATGCCCGATGCCATTTTCACCTCTGTGCATCCTGGATATTAAAAAAATAAACAATATACAGAAGTTTAAATGTATGTAGTGAGTACAGTTCTACTGTCTAACCTCTTGAAACGACTCAAATGAATCCCAAGGTGTGTATTTCAAATCCACGTGATCCACTGTGTAAATAAGACAGCATCAGAGTTGCTGTAAACTTTATTTTTTCCACTTTGTCGGAGAGCCAGGCTAACGACTCCCATAGGCTTCAAGTCTTTATGCTAAGCTAACACAAAATGCTACCCACAGGAACCGAACCACCAGGCGCCCAGAGGTGAAAATAGGATTGAACGTCTTGTCTCAGTCACACAAAACATCAGAGTATTCCTTTAAGTTTCTCGTAAAACTTAAATGTTAAATATTGTAATCTATCCACTGTTTGTTTTGGGGTAACCAGATTAGCCTGTAGCGGTTTATCTGAGCTAGCTGGTTAGCGAGCCTGCTGACCCTCCGTCTGTATGAATGAAAAAGAAAGAGTCATTTGTTGTCGTTTATATTTTACTTAGATATTTAAACCAGATTGATAGTTAGCTAGCTTGCCCACAGAAAACCTTTGGCCCCGCCCACTGAAGTCTGACTGACCAATCAGACGTTCTGGTGCCTCCCTCTGAAAAATTTTTGTATAATTAAAAACATAATTAAATATAACTACAATTCAATTTTAAATCACTTCTCAAAGCACACTTTTTTAATTTGAATCACTCACTGCTTCGTCTTTATCGTTTTTCCAAAAGTTTTTCCTTTAAATGTGTCCAGTTTTTCTACATTTTACCCTATCGCACGCCTTTTATAAAGCACCTAGTGAACTCTGCTTGTAGATGAGTTTAATTGTGGAAATCTCACTTGCTAGTAATATTTTTTTCAAATCTCTTCACTTTGCTCCCTGATTAATGTCTGTTATATAATCTGAACAGCATGAGGAAAAAATCATGACCTGAAATTCAGTCAGTATCTTGAAAATAGAGAATTCAGCCTGTAAAAACACAGCATTTTGTTGAGCAAAGGTTTATATTACAAACTGTCATTTTAGGAGAACCATAATCTGCTTTCATTTTGTACAATCAAGCATTTTTCCGTGTTGTACCCAGATGTATTTTTATTTTTTTCCCCAAAAGAAAAGGTGGGTATCTCGTTGGTGGTACCTCATATTTCCAGTGAATAACCTGCTTTCTAACAGTGTACTGTCTTTGATCTGATCACCACAAATAAAAGTTTTATTATTGCGGTTATCATGAGTATTTTTATGTATGAAAGTTGTTGTAATTTTCTGTACATGTTCAATATTCACTTTCTCCCGTCATACCACAGCACCTAACACACATATAGACGCATGAAACTTTGATTAAGCAAGAAATACAATTTATTGCTGCAAACATTAAATAAGTGGCAGTCACTCTCAGGACGTAAATGCCATCCACTCACACAACCGCAAAGTAAAGCCGAATAACTGCTCGGTGTTTCAGGAAGCCGCCATAAAGACACAGAAGTGCATTCATAAGCTGTAAACAAAACACACTAACACAACCAGAGCAATGAAACAAACAAACAAACAAAAAAAAACAACATGTATTGTGGCATTGGGTGTCTGATGAACAGGAGGCGCAGGCGATCCAACGCTGCACGTGGAGAAGAAAACATTCAATTTATATTCTTCAAGCTTGGATCGGCCTTTTAGCCATGCAAACCTTTTCCATGAGGCAGAAATAATCTCATTGGCTGAGACAAAGCTTGTGGGCGGAGCCAAACGACCACAGGAGTTGTGAAGTGGGCGGAGCCACACCTTCCATAAGTTTAAAGTTCATTTAATTTATATAAAAACAAAAGAGAGTCCTTCCAAAAGAAACAGTAGTCTATATTGCCCATTGTTTTTTTCCCATTTGGAATTTAACATAACGATATTCCATAACTATAGTCAACTTTAATTAACTGTACAACTAATTATAACAACAACAGTACGCAACACTGAATCATGGCAGCCTCCTTGATAAATAAACGACACTACGGCGTTATTCTATGGCCGTCGCTTCTAAACGTTTCAACTTTATTTCTGAGAAATCAAGTTTTTTTGTTTTCTTTCAGCTCGGTTTGTCAGATGGCACTAAACACTACAGTACCCATGAGCCTCATCTACCGTTACTATGGTGATGATGCCAGCTAAAACCGCAAAATGCTGTATATTCATTTATATTCTATAAAATATTATATTGTATTCTGTATTGTAATCGGGAACAGCTGCTCAATTCGACCGGCAACAAAGTTTGAAGTGCTGTGATTGGCTGTTTCTTGAGGCAATGCACTGTGGGACTCGTAGTTGACTTATTTTCTAATGTTTTTGTGTACAAAGTCGTGTTGAATCTTTGATTTTTTTCTGATTTATTTCAATATTTATTTCAATATCGGTTTCAGTATTTGTGACGTAACTCAAAATGAAAATAACTCCGCCCACTTTGTAACTCCATAAAGTTACATTGAAGAAAACACTGGAAAAGATAAGAGAAGAGCTGGCTAATGAAGCCCCACGGAGGAATGATAAGAAGATGCTACCATTTATACTTTTTAATTATATCGGAGCTTTTTCTTTGCCATTTGAGCTTGTTGGTTAGCTGACTAGTAGCTGCTGTTTAGAGAAAAAAAATTCTTTGGCTCCACCCTCTTATTTTTAACTCAACCAATGACATTATTTCTGCCTCTGAGAATTGAAACTCCAAAATGCAGTTTGCAGAGTGAGACTGAGAGGCTGCAGATGAAGTTTAAGTGTGAAGTGGAGCTTTTGGGTTGTGGGTCATGCAGGTACAGTACGGTCCAATGCTTCATGGACACAAGAATTTACTGCAGAAGCGTCTGGGATGGGAGGTGCGCTTGATAAAAACCAATAAAACCCAAGAATTGATCACAACTTGCTTCCCTTCACACCTCGGCCAGGTTTTGACAGTCATTTTCCCAAAGCAGCAGAAGGAACAGTTACATAAACATTAAAATAAAATCTCATGGGATGGTTTTCCTTGCCTTGACGGATATCGTTTTTTAATTTTTCACATACAGAGCAGGCAGTCTCAAAGTTAATTCGTTCTTGTGTATTTTTATTTTGAGGCAAGTCAAACTCTCTCTCTGTGCATCCAAGCAGCAAAACAAGAAATGTCCTGCTTTTTTAAACAATGCATTCAGTCCTCTTCATCTGCGTCAAAGCCGTGATTGGCGTGTCCCCCGGACCGGTTGCCTCTGGTTGGGTACTGGCCTGCCGGTCCGGACTGGTAGCCGTACTGGTTACCGTGGTCACCGTCCTCGTACTGGGCCTGATACTGGCTTTGGTTTTGCTCTCCGTCTTGGTCCTCGTACTGGTTCCTCTGCTGGTAGTGGTGGCCCCGCTCCTCTGGGGCGGACCAGCCCTGGTACGGCTTCTCCTCCTGGTCGTCGTCGGCGGCGAAGCTGTCGTCCAGGTGGTCGTCGTAGCGCTGGTAGGAGCTGGCGTGCGCCTGCTGCTCCCGGGCGTTCAGCTCCAGCGTGCTGTGCCACACTCCGTAGCCGCCGTAGATCAGCAGACCTGAGGATGGACAAGGAAGTCAGATCCAAGTCACAACTGGGCCTCTTACATAACCTGAGAAACCAGGACGAGTCCAGCAGGCTGGCGAGCCGACGACGCGCTGGGCAGAGATCTGATTTTCTCATAAATTCCAGCGTGTGGGAAACTTTCCCTTCTGTCCATCAGCTGCCAGCCAAATGTAGAACAGAGAACAAAGTCTGGATACTTGGATGGATCCTGGTTTCCAAGTAGAGCACACCTTATCAAACAAGATTAAATGGTTTTGGACATTAAACACCCATCATTGTGCAGCACATACCGTATGATTTTTTTTTTTTTTTTGCTTGAAAATAACTTTTTTTTTTTTTTTTTAAAGAAACAGGTTTGGAGGAAGTTACTCCCTGTGCTGTGCATGAACACAAAGCACACACAGACATGAAAAAAAAAAAAAATTTAATTTAAAATGTAACAAAATCAAATTAGGTCTTCCTGTTTACTGGGAAGCGTAATGCCCCTTTAAAAGCATGTAGTGTGCAGCGTGTTCTCTCCTCCTTTTCTAACTGCATGGAAAAGATCCCAGCTAACACAGTTTCTGTTTGGAAAAAGGAGCTCAGTCACTTTTACTGCCAGGACATTTGAAATGAGACACTTTGGACTTTTACTGCAGGAGATTTTTACTGCACTACTTCTACTTCTACTGCAGTCACATACCAGCAGAGTGACAGTACTTCTACTTCTACTATAATATCACCAACTTGCTGTTTAAGAGAAATAACCGTGACTCCGACATTGTATTTGAAATCGATAACTGGTTCTAGTTCTACTCACCAATTAAACACCAGATGGTGAACCTGACCCAGGTGAGAGGAGACAGTTTGAGCATGAGGTAGCTGTTGACCAATATGGCCGCCGCAGGGACAAAGGGCACACAGGGCGCCATGTATGGAAGGCTCCGCCCACTTTCCGGCTGTCGCACAATCACAATCACCAGCTTTGCCATGGACCCGGCCATCAGCGTGGCCATGAGGCCTGAAAACACCGCCCCGGCCCCCGATCCCTGCTCCACGCCGAATATGACGGTGGCCCAGAGGAGGAAGGACAGGAGGAAGAGGAGGAGCGTGCATCTGGTCACTATGCGGCCGGTGGCGGGGGTGGGCCGCGCCGACGCGTCAGGGATTCCCAGCCGCATGCGCAGGGTATAGTAATGGCCCCCCAGAAGCCTTTTCAGAAGGGAGGCGGAGCCTGTGTGGAAATCAGAGTCGTCACTTTCTCCCTCGGTCCCGCCGGAGTGATAAGAGGACGACCTGTCGGGATCGGACGACTCAATGAGCACCTGGTCGTCTTTGGTGGGGCCGGCGCCGTCGTCCTGGTGCTGCAGGCCGTCCCCGGAGCGGTACTGGTGCACGTCGGTCTGCTCGTCGGGCTGGTAGCGCAGCAGGAGCACACACACGCTGACCAGGGTGTAGGCCAGCAGGGTGCCGATGGACATCATCTCAATCAGATCCCTCAGACTGACCAGCAGAGCCAGGAGGGCCGCCAAGCCTCCAGAGACCGCGCACGCCGCCACGGGAGTGTGTGTGAACCCAGACACATACGACAGGAACCTGACAAGACAAATGCATTCATCACAGACTTTATTACTGACCCTGACACATACAGCACAACTATTTTCCAGTTTAAATTGCAAACTGAACGCTGTGTTTAAGAATGAATCGCTATCTCGGGAGGTCCAAATGCACGATGCCGAAGTAGGGCCGCTGTAGGAAGAAAAAAATTACGGAACCACAGAAGAGGGGTGATATTCCAAGAAAAAAACTCACAATTTCCGAGATTAAAGTTGCAAATTTACAAAAAAAAAAAAAAAAAAAAAAAAAAAAAAAAACTCTCTCTGGGATTAAAGTGGTAAATTTATCAGAAAAAAGTTTTGGAGATTGCGTCCTAAATTTGCGTCCTAAACTCTCAAAAAGTTATCAAGCAATGGCACATTCTTATATATTCAACTTATTGCAATATAATTCCTGGCCACAGGTGGCAGCACTGAGCCGCTGGACTCCAGGCAGCTAACATGTGATGTTGCAATATGAACGGGTTTCATTCAGTTGATAGAGTCGATAACAAACTGTTCATTTCTAGGACTTTGGAGGAGGTGCATCAACTTATCATCCGTTCAGTAAAGTTATTAATTACAGATGTACAAATACAAATAAAAAATTCAACAAAATACAAAAGTAACTGCCTCCTTTATTTTCCTTACAGGTGAACAGTTACTTCAACCAAATCTACCGCTGAATCATTTTTCTGCCATCAACACTTCATAATTGTAATAATTGCCAAGAAAATTTGTGTGCATTACTTTTAGAAATTAATAGTTTCTTCTCCACCTAACTGACCTCTTCATTTTCCCAGTTATTAGAAGATCAGTAGCATGATGGCAAGTTTTACAGTTTGTAACCCTAAAATACTTAACCCTAACATAACCCTAACCCTTAAGATTATTCCAGATCTAGACACTGATTATGTTGACTCATTTTCACATAATTATAGGTGTCACTTGACATTTAATTGTCTTTTTAGTGACACTTTGCAAAAAGTCAACCTTGGATGCTTCCTAAGGAGCTTCCATCCCACATCAGGCCATGTTTTTTTGTAGGAAACCCCGGCGTGTCCTCACCTGAACAGCAGTCCGTCCCGGGCCATGGCGTAGATGACCCTGGGCATGGGGAACAGGGAGCCCAGCAGGGACACGGTGAGTCCCGCGATGGAGCCCACCGCCACCGTGTACTTCCCCCACAGGAAGCCGTGCACGGCGAACATCTCCATGAGCGGAGCCGAGCCGTCGATCAGGTCGTAGGGAACCATGAGAGTCAGGATCACACTCACCTGCAGAGAGGAGATGCAGAGGTGAGTGTAGTTATTGGTTTATATCACCGATATTGGCCCTTTCAACCAAAATCTGATACAAAATCTTTTCCACCAGCAATTTTACTTTTATTTGCATAAAAAGCTCTGTGAGAAGTAGCTCATGTGTGTGAAACTGTGTACTAACAGACACATAGGCGGTGAGGCAGGTGACCAGCGAGGCAGTGATGGCGTAGGGGATGGAGGTGTTGGGGTTCTTGGCCTCCTCTCCTGTTGTTGCGATGATGTCGAAGCCGATGAAGGCGTAGAAACAGGTGGCTGCACCCTGCATCACCTGCACAGGACCAACAGGTGATGATAAGACTCAGACCACTGGCAAGACTCAACATGTAGGTGTACTTTAACAGTGCAAGGACAAATTATTTATGGGCAAACTTCATTGCCTCAAATACTCATGGTCATTAAACGCACTAAAACTGAGGTTTGATCAAAGTGAGGACCATTTAGACTGAATAAAAATGAATAAAAACCTGGACCAAACACATAGCCTCATCATCAGTAAGACAGTGAGAGCCACATAGATCCAACCATCAAATTTTGTGCTTTTTCCACATTTTTTCTTAGTTCGGTTTCTTCCATTATCACTTCAATAGATCATCGGCAGTTTCGTGTAGTGCACCTTTAAAATTTTTGCTCCCAGTCCGACTTTTACTTTTTACCGCCTGTGAGGATTTTCTGAGTTATGTGACTCTTCTCTCTTATGAAGATGTTGACGTACAAAGCAATGCATAGAATAAATGACACAGAGAGGTGAAGCTGCAACACATCAAGGTGTTTGGTGACAGGTGCATTCAAGAAAAATGTCATTCCTGAAAAAAATGACATGCATAAGGAATGTTTCATCGGGTTATCTGACGTTATCTCCTGTAGGAAAGAAGATTTCTTCCTCATCCAGTCAAACTGCAACATCCCGTCGCCCAGCAGGCCCGCAGGCCAGCTCTTTCTTTTCTCCCAGCCAATCTGGAGATTATTTGAACCAGTGACTTTCACGTTACAAACCCATTTCCCCAATCTCGAGGTCACTTCTGCTTCTCGTGCTTGTGGATTTTGTTTGATCAGGTTTATAAAATGATCTCATTAAATCAGAGACACATCTTACTCATGGGACTCATAGGGAAATCTCAGTGGTAGTTTTGGATCGTATTTTCCAAGCTAATCTGAAGATTTGAAGCACCGGCAGGCCTCTGACACTCGCTCCTGCTGCGTTTCACCCCCAAAAAAACACATCATCAGCCATATTCAACCGGAGTGATGTCTCACCCCTGACCAGCCGTAGGGCAGGAACCTGCCGCCCTCCCAGTTGCTGGCAGAGATGAAGAAGAGTCCGGCGATGACCATGAAGACCCAGACCACCAGGTTGACCACGTTGAGGATGTTGTTGAAGCCCACCGAGTTACGCACGCCCAGGGCGATGATGACTGTGACCAGCAGGGCGATGAACAGGGCGAGCAGGTCGGGGTACGTGTCCTCACCCTTACCTGAGAGAGGGAAACACAGCAGCACTCCAGCATGAAAACTAGCATTTTATTTTTGTGCACAAAAAAACTAAAATGTGTAAATTTAATGCCAAAATAAAAGATGAGATGAAGTCTCACTGCAAAAACGCAAAATCTTACCAAGATTATTTGTCTTATTTCAAGTCAAAAATGTCTTATTTCTAGTCAAAATATCTAATTACACTTAAAATAAGACATGATCACCTCAGAAGTAAATTACTTTTAGACAATTTTCACTTGTTTCAAGTGAAATTTCACTTGAAACAAGTGAAAATTTGCTTGTTTCATTGGCAAAATTTGCCAGTGGAAAAGGTGAAAATTCAGTGAAAATTAGCTAGAAACAAGAAACAAATTTTGCCAATGAAACAAGCAAATTTTCACTTGTTTCCAGCAAATTTTCACTTGAAACAAGAGACGACTGTCTAAAAACAAGTTACTTCTGAGGTGATCATGTCTTTTAAGTGTAATGAGATATTTTGACTAGAAATAAGACATTTTTGACTTGAAATAAGACAAATAATCTTGGTAAGATTTTGAGTTTTTGCAGTGGCCATCATCCATAGCTTGTTGCCTGCGTAGGTTTATGAAACTGTAACCTAAATAACTTTCTGATGTCGATTCAAAGCCATTTTGTTTGTCGTCATGTCAATAACAAAGCATATAAATCCAACAGGGGGCAGTACCGAGTCCTCGGAGCGTGCCCAGGTGTGTTATCATGTAGTTGCTGATGCTGTGATTGGCCAGCGAGTCAAACATGCTGCTGAGGGCCGACGCCCCCGCCGCCGTGCCGATCAGGTACTCCAGGATCAGGTTCCAGCCGATGAAGAACGCCACGCACTCCCCGACCGTCACGTAGCTGTAGGTGTAGGCCGAGCCCGTCGTCTTGGGAACCCGCACGCCGAACTCCGCGTAGCACACACCTACGAGGAAAACACTATGAAATGAATCCTTTATATTACAGAATAAATGATTAATTGATGAATTAAGCCTCACCTGACAGGATTGAAGCCACCGCCGCGATGATGAAGGACAGGATGACCCCGGGACCCGCCATCGACTTGGCGACCAGCCCGGCCACCACGTACATCCCCGTGCCGACGCAGCTGCCCACGCCGAGCGACACCAGGTCCACGGTGGTCAGCACCTTGGCGAGCCCGGCCCCGGACCCCTCGGTGACCTCGATGATGTCATCGGAGTCCTGACTCATGGCGCCGACGGGCTTGGTGCGCAGCAGGCGGGCGCACGCGTTGTACCAGGCGTCGCCCCAGGACACTCGGCCCAGCCACCCCGCCATCGCCGCACCTGTGTGTTTTGTTTCTGAATGCGCACGTGTGTGTGTATGTGTGTGTGTGTGTGTGTGTGCTCTTCTTTCTCCCTGCTACCTTTACTCTGTTGTTCCCTCTATCATTCTCTTCCCGTCATTATGAGCTGTCTCCTCTTCCTCTTCTCTCTTTTTTCTCTTCTTTTGTCCCCAAAATTTTCCCTGAATGATTCCAAACGCAGGGCGCTGATTCTGTAACGAGACAAAAGCAAAATAAATTTCTGATGCAGAACAGTAGGGCGGGGCCTACTATTTATTTTGATGTGTATTTGATAAGGGCAAATACATATATACATAAAACATTATAAATCTTACTGCAATGCTGTTTAAAAAAAAACAAAAAAACAAAGTGTTTGGCTCTGAAAGCATAGTTGTTTCAGGAGAAGTTAGTTGGTAGAACTGTAACTGTGACGTGCATTTCAAATCCACATGATGCAAAATATGACCGCTTCAGAGTTGCTGTGAGGTTTATTTTTTCATTTTGACGGAACCAGGCTAACGACTCCCATAGACTTCAAGTCTTTATGCTAAGCTAACAAGAAATGCTATCCAGAGGAACTGAACCACTGGATGTGCAGAGGAGAAAATGGTGTCCAACATCTGGTCTCAGTTTGGGGAAGTCTGAAAAAGACGATTTTGTATTCCTTGAATAAATTTGGCCTCTTTAATGTGAAGAAATATTAATTTGAATATTAATATTGATGCTAAACAAACCTCATTACAATATTTATGCACACATGTGGAGTCAGTTCTGGTTCAAGCCTCATCTTAGAAAACCAGAGCAACAATAAATCCATAATCATTCAAACTCCATACACCTGTCTGGTCCTGATGGTAAGAAAGAAGCAGTTGTGTTCAGGTGTCAGACCGCAAGGGATGATGGGATACGGACCGTCTTCTGTTCCCCGTCACTCGGCAGAGCGAGACTCCCTCGCTAAAACATTAACGAGCCGCAGGGATCTCCTTTCACAACGGAAACCTACAACTCAGCTGGACTCTGCTCTACACACACACATACACACACACACACACACAAACTCCTTAACACGCAAATTACTGATTTAGATTGATTGATTGATTGATTGATTTAACCTACTAAATTCTGATTTCCGCCTTAAATTACCCCTTAATTCGCTTCAAAGCTAGAAAAACATGTATTTTAATGTTGCACGACCAAATGCATTTTTTATATGCTGATTGTAACACTTCAGTGAAGCAACATCATGCTTATATTCAAGCTGAAGATTCAAACTGAAGATGCAGCATCACATCAAACAGAAAATATCTGCATGTCTTGTGCATCATTTTATATACATTCCCTTAATTCAGCAGGACATGTTTGGGATCTCTGGAAACCCTGGGATCTCCGCTAGAATTTTAAATAAAGTTCTGTGGGTTTGAATAAAGCTCGGCCACGCGGCATGCACTTGTAATTGTGAACTTACTGATGGGGCTGAAGAGGTTTACTGTCTATTGAAGGCAACAGGTGGGATCAGTGAGGAGCGCAGACACACACAAAAACGTCCAACATGCAGAGTAAAGACACACACCAGGCCGGGCAGGAAATACACTCACTCCTTTGGTGTTTCTCCTCCCGGGACGGAGGAAGAGTTTTCAGCTTTTAGTCCAGATCCTGTGGAGCAGCGAGGTTCAGCCTTACAGGAAACGGCGAGGACAGACGGGACCACGGGGTTAATTATTCAGAACCATGACACCATGTGACCAGGCAGATTTATTATTCAGCACCTGAGACCAGGCAGGGTGTGTGTGTGTGTAGCTGTCATCATTCATTCATTAATAGGATACGAAAGCAGCACAGGTGTGTGTGTGTGTGTGTGTGTGTGTGTGTGTGTGTGTGTGTGAATGCGTTAACACTACAGTACTGTAGGTGAGGTGTCTTTCCTGCTTGTACACAGGCAGCGGTGGGAATTGAGCAGGTGTGTGTGTGTGTGTGTGTGTGTGTGTGTGTGTGTGTGTGTGTGTGTGTGTGTGTGTGTGTGTGTATGCAACATGACCAGGGACGTAGTGGAACGGGGAATGTAATGTTCGTTTCACTCCGTGTTCCCTGATCTTTACATTCCCTCAGCTCTATCTTGCTTTGGCTCTATATTCCTTCAGCTCTATGTTCCCTTGGCCCTATGTTCCCTCGGCTCTATGTTCCCTAAGCTTTATGTTCCCTCGGCTCTATGTTCCCACAGCTCTATGTTCCCACGGCTCTATGTTCCCTCGGCTCTATGTTCCCACGGCTCTATGTTCCCTCGGCTCTATGTTCCCACGGCTCTATATTTCTTTAGCTCTATGTTCCCTCAGCTCTATGTTCCCTTGGCTCTCTGTTCCCACGGCTCTATGTTCCCTCGGCTCTATATTTCTTTAGCTCTATGTTCCCTCGGCTCTATGTTCCCACAGCTCTATGTTCCCTCGGCTCTATGTTCCCACGGCTCTATGTTCCCACAGCTCTATATTTCTTTAGCTCTATGTTCCCTCGGCTCTATGTTCCCTCGGCTCTATGTTCCCACAGTTCTATGTTTCCTCAGCTCTATGTTCCCTCAGTTCTATGTTCCCACTGCTCTATGTTTCCTCAGCTCTATGTTCTCTCAGTTCTATGTTCCCTTGGCTCTATGTTCCCTCGTCTCTGTGTTCTCTTGGCTCTATGTTCCCTCGGCTCTATGTTCTCTTGGCTCTATGTTCCCTCGGCTCTATGTTCCCTTGGCTCTATGTTCCCTCAGCTGTATGTTCCCACGGCTCTATGTTCCCTCGGCTCTATGTTCCCTCGGCTCTATGTTCCCTTGGCTCTGTTCACTTCACAAAATCATAACACTTTCAAGGAGAAGATCATCTTATTGATCGATTGGTTTTATTTTAATAAATAATCATATATCCACGACTGAGGGGACAGGTAACATTTCCAAGGTATTTCCCAGCCGTCCGCAATGCATGCTGGGACAGGCCGCAGCCCCATGTGCTGAAAAGCAAAACACAGTGAAAAATGAAATAATGGGTAAAAAAAATTATAGACGAAATTAAAAAAAAAAAAAAACTCCTCCAATATAATTTTTAAAACATGACCTTGCATTAACAGTTTATTTCTGTAATAGTCCTGCCAGCTGCAGCAACATCACATTTTTCCTTCCAAACAAAAACAAGACTATAAATATGCAATAACAATAGCAATAAACTATTATTATGTCACTTTTCATACAGAACATGCAGTTTCAAATGATTTACATTGGACAAAAAAAAGCAAGCTAGCATGGCATCAAAAAAATAAAAGAAAATGACAATTAAGGAACTGAAGGAGACATGTTCAGAGAAAACAGATTAAAATACTTTCAGAGACGATCATTAAGGTTTAAATTAATGCAACTACAGAATTTCCAATGCAATACGAAACAGAAAGTCCTATTCAAACCACATCCACGAGCCACATGTGGCCTGAGAGGCAGACAGACGACACAAAACATCTCCGGGGCTTTTCAAAGGTAGACTGCCGTCAGAGAAAAAAAAACAGTCAACCTTTTCCTCGAAGTGGATTTAAACCTGTTTGCTTTAGTTATTTGTTTCAGGTTTCTTGGCAGCTTCTTCCCGAAAGCGGCGGCAGAATACAGAATTGTTTCCTCACCGATGCTTTGCTTAAATCTGCTGGAACTAAACCCAGTGTCTTTCATATTTCCTGCGCATTTTAGAGGATATTGAGGGGTTTTATCATCAGGAAGCAATGCACAGTGAGGGGAACAGGCTCGTATAGGAAAACATATAGATGGAGTCTGAGCTGCAGCCAAACTAGGCCAAGCAGTTTTTATTTTTGCAACGAGAAAGACCACTTTTTCGTTTTTTCTTTTTTTTTTTTTTTTTTAAAGAATAACTCAATTTCACTGGATCTTAACACATATTTATAAACTCTGCATGCATCAGCCAGGGATGCAGTTTTTTGTTAAAAAAAAAAAAAAAAAAAAAAATCAAAAATGTAGAGATGGACCACCTTAATGCAAAACAGCTTTAGATTAAAATACATTGCCTGCACATAAGCCAACTTTTTGTCCTCCCTGCCTCAATATGCACCCATGCTAAACACTTTATGAGCAATTTAAATATGTGTGTGTGTGTGTGAGAGAGAGTGTGTGGTGGTTTTACTGCATGTATGTGACGTGTTGTTGTTGTAATCTGGTGGTAAACGGATACCTCAGGTCGGATTTCCAGCCTGCAGACCAGGCAGTGACAGCACCAGGGCTAATGAGAGCCTACACACACACACACACACACACACACACACACACACACACGTATGTACATATCAGGAGACATGCACATATGCCCACACAGACGCTTGGCAGCAGTCTGCAACACAACTTTTTGTTTTGTCGAGACTCTTTGGCCTCGGCGACACAGGATGGAAAAACACTGGACTAAATGCCTCTTGGTGCTGCAGACACAAAACACATAAAACCTCATTTTTTATTCATTAAAGGCAGAACGAGTGGATTTGTCAGCTGTGGTTTGTAAACACAACATTCAAAGTTGGCCCCTCCTCCCTGCTAAGCTTGTCAGCAGTGAGTTTTCTTTTCCTAGCATGGTGAAGCAATGACATTGAAAAAAAAAAAAATTGCCCGCCAGCACAGGCAACAGGCCAACACCACGTCGCTCTTCATCCTCATCCTCTCCTTCAGTACTCTTTAAATGAAACAAGCCGCTTCTCCACTGCATGGTGTGGCTCAACCCGACTTGAATCTACTCGCCTTTTTTTGGTTTTCTGTCAGGCAAAAGTTTGGAATAGTATCTGGTACTTTTTGTGGTATCACCTGCATCGATGTTCCAGGTGAGCTGAGCCGATACTAAAAGGTGACACTGAAAACTGAACAGCACTGTGTACAACCAGGGAATACCTAAGTGAGACTTGTGAAACTTGTATTGTAGTTGATAATCTATCCATTTAAAAAAATTACTTTTTTCGGCGAATTTCTGAGTTACACCAATGTTGTTCATGTGAAGCAGCCGTTTGGAGTTGGTCTTTTTGTCTTAGCTGCAGTCAGTGAGTGTAATTTAAGTCAGTGAGGATGTAATTAAAACTGTTTGCCCCAATTCATTTGGAAGAAAGAGCAACAGCCAATCTGGAAACTCCCAACAGTCCGATGGTGTAACTTCATCACTCAGCCACTAGTGGGCTTTCCAGTGTCGTGCCAAGACCAGTTGCATTTCCACTGTCAACACCAGACTTTGATGGGCCATTGGTGGGGCTGTCTGGGGTGGAGTTAAGCGTAAAAATAACAGAGAAAAGAAAAATGGAGAACAAGCGGCGGTCCTGGTCAAACGAGGACATCAGGGCTCTGCTCGCTGTCTGGGCAGAGGACAATGTCCAACGTCAAATTGAGACTGTTTGACGAAATGAGGACATTATGTGATAAATAGTGCGAAAACTGGCAGTGGTGGGGATCCAACACACAACATGACAGGTTCATTAAAAACTGAAAAAACGGATTGCAGGGTAGTTAGAGCACACAAAGCACAAAGTGGCGTCCAAAGGGAAAAAAACATCCTGTGGTCCATAGCTCTGCAGGAGTTAGCTGGTGCTGGGTCTGCAGGCTTTAATCCCTATCATGCATGGACGGGATGGGACTGCAGGGCGATGGGCACGACAGTGGAAACACGAATGGTTTTTGTTCTCGCTGTTGAGCGTCGAGGGCTTTTAGCACCGTCCGGCTCAGAGATAGCCCTCGCTCGGCTACTGAGGGACTTTGGCGTCTGTAGGCCACGTCCTGCTGCTGCGGTCCAGCCAGGAACATCAGCATCAACGAGAAGAAAAGAGCGGATCCAAAGGAATTCTCCTCTGTAGCAACACATATTGATTTATTGCGCTAAATGAAAAATGTACTCAACATCAGTGCTGCGATTGTGCTTCAAAAATCTGCTTCGGTTCAACATAACCGGCCGACCAAACCGACTGAACTGTGTTTCGTTCATTTACCGTCTTCTGCTTTCAGCACCAAACAAAGTCGGGTGACTTTCTGTTTGACTTCAAGCCAAAACACACAGATGTGAGGCCTCAGAAACACCCTGAAAAACCAAATAAGAAATTCTCAGGCTGTGTAATGATGAAAAAAATGAATATAATCTTGTGATAACCTCGTATCTGGCAAATGGAGCAAAAAAAAAAAAAAACTTGATCAGCATGTAATTTTCAGGTCATCCAGCTGGTCGTGAAAACTTCTCAAGAGCCGTAAAACTCTCTGAACCGCACAGAGGAGCAGGTAATCCTTCCATTTATCTTAAAAAATAAAAATCTCCTGCTGACAACTGGAGCTGCGAGGTTTCCACCCGACACTGAAAAATATAAAGACATGTGGGGCTCATTTACAGACTGTAGATGGCTGTACAATATCCAGGTGCCACAGTATCTCCCTTTACTTTATTACCTTCTTCATTTGTTTATTCATGGTATTTGCTATTTATTATTTTCTGGTGATCCACAGATTTAAAGATACAATTAAAACGGTTGAAAAAAAGAGAAAATCCTTGCATAAATGAAATGTGCCGGTCAGCCGCTGAAGGTGGACGCATTCCTGAGGCAACCTGCTTTATACACAACAGATGAGAGGACGGGAGCGAATCCAGACACACACCGTTTACACACAGGCAGGGGTACGTACACACACACACACACACACACACAGTGCTGGTAGGGAGAATCAAAGGTTTCATTCACTGGCAGCTTTTCACAATTCAGACGGTGCGTTCATGCCAGCCGGAAATGTGGGAAAACTGAGCGATGTCTGTTGTTTTTGTGGTTGATGCTGTACAGATCCGGTGTTTTTTTTTGTTTGTTTGTTTGTTTAAAAAAAGATTTTATTGTGATTGTGATTTTGGTGTTGATTCTTCCTCGTTAGTTGAACTTCAGGACGCCTGGGAGAAAGTGGAGCTGTGAAACGCCAAAAAGGTCTAGAGAGTGATCGAGGAGCGATGGGAAAAAAGTCAAGACTGCATTTTGCGTCATGACTAGTTTTTAGATTTAATATTGACATAAACTGTAATCATGAATGTTCAATAAGACACTAATAAGTCTGCTTTGAGGTGACTTTTTCTGTTTCTCTTCACACTGAGTTTGTTTTCTTACTGTGATTGACAGTAAAGGGTCAATCTGTCAAATTCCCAGTTTTTATTTTCTCATCAATTTCTCATGTTCTCACAAATTTAAATTGATTTCTTCCAAAAAAAAAAAGGGAAAAGGTTGAGTAAATTAGAAAAAACTAAATAGTAACAAAAAAAAGAAAGAAAAAAAAATGATCCCCCCATGCAGTTCCTTTGCCTTTCACAGGCATGTAATAATATTGAATACAAACCAAATATCTCTTAATATCTCTGCGTGACAAAACCACTTCAATTAGTTATCTGCAGTTTACTGAAGGTTAATTTGGGAGTCCAGAACATTAAAGTTTGAAAACCCCAGCTGTATGATTTATGTTGTCTTTAAGGTTTTTTTTTTATACTGCTTGACTTGTGCAATTCCCTCGGAAAGAATAAAACTTAGGTAAAATTTAACAGTTTTGCTTTCTATATCAAAACACCTGGATGCTCAACAACCTGACTCACTAAAATAACCCACTGAGCCGAGTGTTCTCTCTGAGCCTCTGCACCGGCTGCTTAATTTGTGTAAAATGGGCCAATTAAAGGTCTGCATGCAGGTGTGGTGCAGGAGACAAAAAGGTCTTTTAGCGCCTCCTGTTGGCCGTTTAGTGAACAGCTGAATGCAGGTGGACATTTTGGTTTGCAGCCTGAATTTTCTGCTCAACTTGGCCAGCAGGAGCTCAGTCTGACTGCAAACACACAGACACATACCTGTCTGACAACTGTGAGGGAATAGTAATCCAGATTATCTAACAATACACCTAGTCAGAGGCGTGATATTTAGAACTGAAGTTTCCATAACATCGGTCTACAGCAGATTTTACTTGTTTTCAATTAAATTTAAAAAAAAAAACTGGTTCAGATGAGTTTTTTTAGGGGTTGTCATTTCATCTTTGGAAACTAAACACACTGTTCAAGATAATGTCTATTAATCTTCATGATTAAAATAAAGCAGATGCCTCTTGGTAGACTGTTGGTGTTAATATTCGACAAATCCAACATGATGTGAGGTGAAAACCTGAACAAATGGCTGCTCTTGCTCTGCTGTCCCCTTTAAGCCTTCAGCTTTTTACCCAAAACAGAGATGGGATTAGCTGTTACAGCCTGTGGACTCAGTCAACATGAGGAAACTTTCATATTCTGCTTCTATTTTTATGTTCCTTTTTTTTTTTTTTAACTTTTGCTTTTTTTGTTGTGAAGCAGTTTGGCACAAGCTTGTATTGTTCAGGCACCATATAAATAAATTTAAAGAATAAAATCTGCCCAAAATCTGCTGCTGATGTAAAATGCTTTAATTAATGCAACAGATAAATATTATTTCAGTCCAAGTGTGTCGATTCTGATAATTGTAAATCAGTGTTCTCAACCGTCTGAAGAAGACAAAACACAGAAATACAGGTTTATTCCAGTTTATTTTGCCGTCACACTCGACGTCGCGGCTGCAGGCGCTCACTCGTCCGCCTCCGACTCCTCGTCGTCCTGGCTGATCTGGAAGTAGCGCAGCTCGTACGTCTCCTTGTCGGACGCCACCACTCGCAGCCAATCGCGGAGGTTGTTCTTCTTCAGGTACTTCTTTGTCAGGTACTTGAGGTACCTGCCCAGGCGGAGAACATGATCAACATGCAGTTTGTCTTGGTGACGTTTTGTGCAGACAAAACCAACAGAGCAGCTCGAGCACAGAGAGGCACGAGCGGCACGCTGTTTGCACTCGGCCCCAAGGTGACCTCTGCTAACAACCTCTGCTAACAACACTGCACCGCTTCATTTCCCCCCCCCGTCGGCTGAAAACATCTCAGAAAGTCAACAGATCTGGTGAAGTTTGGTGACAGAAGTGGTGGAGATCCAGTTTAGGGACTTTCACCATTAGAATGTATTTTTCTACTTTGTTTGCCACAAGTGTTGAGCTGCATTTATGTGCCATTTTGCTGGAAAATCAAATGAAAAGCTGCTACAGAGGCTGCAGCTTTGCAACTTGCACAACAGCTTCAGTGCTCACAAAGGTTTTTTTTTTTTTTTTTTTTACAGTAACATCCTTTCCTGTGGATGTGTCAATTCAGATGACTCAATTCTTCATGCACACATTTTAGATTGACAGTTCTGATTAGGTCGTTTTGTTCGGTATTTATTTTTGCTCCGTTTTAACAGCCAAGGTGTGTCATCACATACGTCCAAACATATGAAACAGATCACTCTGATGGAGAAGATGAGCTGAACACCATCAGATATTAATGAAATTTTAATTTTTTTTGGAACAAATAAAGCTTTTCTTACACAAACCAGCATTTGAAGTGAGTGTAAAGGTAAATTCTGTTTGTGACTGAATGCAGAGGAAACTTTTCGGTAGGAATATGGTCGTTATTAACATTATGGTTTGATGAAATGTTACGTTTTCATTAGTATTATACATGTCCTTTAGGTGGTGCTGTAATAAACCTATCCAATATTTTTCAACAGAACTTCACAGGTGAGTATTCAGGATTTTCTAGGATTTCTCTCGGCTGGTAAATATGACAGGTAAGAAAGGTGAGTTGGGTCAATCTAGAAGCAGCAGTACACAGAAACACACGAGTAAATTGGATCAAATGTTTGGTTTAAATCAAATTTAAGACTATTTGATGACTTTTAAGGCCTGGTATTTGTACATGTGAATTCAAGACGCTTTAAGGACCTGAAGAGGCGCTGCACCGACACAGAGCTGCTCTTCATGTGACTGTCCATGTGTTTTTTAAATCTTAACACTGTAGATCATAAAGAGCTACTAATTATTTTGATTGTTAATTAATCTATTGATTTATCAGTCAATGCAGACCGTTTTTATTTGACAAATGACAAAACTCTTTATCTGACTCTTTATTAACTCCATTAATCATGTAAGCACTTCTGCACATTTTATATCAGCGTTTTCCAGTGTGACTGCTCTGTTTCCTGTTTGAGCGCCACCTGTTGGACGCTCTGCTCTCACCTCTTGGAGAACTGCTTCTCAGACGTGACGTTGATCTTGTTCTTCATCCGGCCGACCTGGACGACGTTACCCAGGTTCCCCGTCTTCCCGTTGACCTTTATCCTCTCTTTGAGGAAGGTTTCCTATTGGACAGAGCACAGTGACGCACTAGGGAAGAGAACCCTAGTTGTGTGTTCACCTAGGGAAGGGAACCCTAGTCCGAACGCAGAGTTAGCCACTCAATCTGGCAGATTACGCTACACACATTAACCCTTTAATGAGCTGACTGAGGAAAAGCCAGTCGAGGTAAACGAGTGAAAACAGCAGAAACCAAAAGAGAAGGTCAAACAGGGTCCTTACACATTTTCTCACCTTTTACAAGTTTCAATTCTTAACCGGATTTGAAGGCTGCAGTCAATATTCAGTGAGAGTTTGACTAAATTTTATTGAGGGGGAAAACTCATGTCTGTTTCCAGTGGGTCCTTTAACCTCTGACCTCCAGATGTGTGAATGAAAATGGGTTCTCTCCCCTTTGCAGACACGCCCACCTTCTGCTAATCCCATGCAGTTTGGGCCACTAACCCTGCAGTCCACATGTGTTCTTGTGGCCTGTTGTAAAATGGTGTGTGTGTGCAGACTGGGGCCCAAACAGTCTTGGAGTTGCATCAGTTGGCTTTGACTGGAAAGCTGAGACTCTTGTGGATTCAATGAGCCACATTTGATTCCTGTGTGATGATGTTGGCCCCCATAGCAGCCATTTCACTGCAGTCACACCATTTTTTCAAGCTGGACGTCGCTGTATAAAATGACTTATAGTGACCTCTAGGAGAATCACAGCCTCATGAAACTTTACAGCCACAAACTAGAGGAGAATTCAAAATATCCTCGTCCAAACCATAGTAGGCAGAAAAATGGTCAAATGACTTTTTTCTCTTCCTCTGCTCTCTAAATTTTACAGTCTGAAAACGATCTGTTTCCTAATTGATCACTGATGTGTATGAACCCTGGTTTGACACTCTCAGATCCTCTCAGGTTGATGTGGACACTTACAAAATTGGCAGAGTCCAGGATGCCGTCCTCCACCGGGTGCGTCAGGTCCAGGGTGAACTTCCACGAAGCCCCCTTCTTGGACTTCTTGCCCACAGCCATCGGCTTCCTGTGTTTGATCTGCGCCGGAAAACAACAGCAACAGTTACACCGTCGTCAAGCCTCGCCACAGATTTCTCCTCCATTTCCTTCACTGGTTTATTTCCAACAGGGACGGTGTATAAATTATGTATTACACCAGAAAGAGCACAATGCAAACTTCCATACGTTGTCAGTTGTGTGCGAGTTCAATGTAAGATAACGATAAAAAAAAATAATGCAACATGAAATTTTGTCGAGCAATGTTTTATACAACGGTTTTCCATCGTGATGATCTTGTGTCATATTTTACCGTGAGATTTTGGAATAAATTTTTAAGAGGCAGGACAGCTAAACAATGCGGCAACATATAAAGTAAACACACATTGGTGATTTTTTTTTTTTTTAAATTCAAAGCTCAGCAAGTTGTATTTTTAGTAAATACTGCAATAGTGGTAGCACTTTGGTTATTTCGGTTCTTTCTGGTGTCATAAAGTGATTCCCCCTCATAACTGTGGCCATAAAGATCTGTCTGTAGTTTATTGATTTCACCAGATCTGCCAATTTTTCCAATGAGTTTAAAATCAGCTGTATTTGACTGATCTGGAGCCTGAAATATACTCTCAGTGTCCACTGTATCAGCTCCACCTGTGCAATCTAATCTAATCTAATCCAACTGTTGTGCCATAAAGTTTCCTCTCCTGCTGCCTATAATGCTCAGGTTGTCTTGTCGTCACAGTAACAGAGGTGTTCATTCACTTCTGTGTTTGGCATTGAGCTCATAGTTAGTGCTGCTGTTGGACTGGACTGCACTTTACTGTCAGCTGCTTCCACTATTCTGTCCCCCCTCATTGTATATAACTACGGAGGGACAAAAAATCAGAAACACCTCTCAATGTAACGTAGTCCAGTACAAGACCTCTGCAAACTACAACCTCAGTAATAAACACAGAATTAAATTGACACATTCTCTAACAAAAACTGAACATTATGAACTAGATAGATAGATAGATACTTTATTCATCCCGCAGGAAATTCGCAGTTTTTCAGCAGTATCCACAGATTACAAATTAGATAAATCAATAAAAAAGATAAAAATAAATAAATAAATAAGAATAAGATCAAGTACAACAGAATAAGATCTAAACTTTCTTAAAAGGTAGAATTTACGGCAGAGCTGTTGACCTGAACTGCATTAGACTGTACAGGTGGAGCTGAGAAACATATCTACTGACTCTATAATAAACTGCAGCGCTCCGAACAGAACTGGGGGCCGCAAAAAAACTATAAGACCTGACAGGTGGGGGTGCGGTCACATCACAGGTGAGAGGAATTATGGGAGAAAATGCCACGTACAAACCTTTAAATGTCAGGTTAAGTGTCGGCTAACATATTTACGTCCTCTTAACACCTTTTTCCCAACATTTTTCCCGCAAATCCTGTGACTTACGCAACTGACTCACAGCGGTTTCTCAGTAAAATGTCAAATATTAAAGTGACTAGCGCTGCTCGCTGAGGAAGACCTTTGGAAAAGTTCTATTTTTTATAGAATTAAATGTTGTTAGGACTGTTTCCTCAGTGCTGACAGACTTTATCAGAGGAGAGAAAAGTCAGTCCCTCCTGAATGAAACACGTGTCGCCTCCCTTCCCTCCTGCTAGCTCATGCTAACAGTTAGCCTCGCTTTGCTCCACGGTTTATAAACTCACACAGCGCCACTACCACCACCTGTCTTCTGAATTAATAAGAAAAATGTTTAAACGGCGTGAAATTCTCGATAAGTTGTCCACATTTGGCAGGAGCTCTGGTGTACGTACCGGCGCCATGTCGAAGGAGCGGACGAGAAAGAAAGAAGAGAGAGGAAACGGAAGTGACGTCGCACATACGTGCATACGTCACTCGGAACGCGCTTTCCTTTTTTTTTCCTCCAAATTTCAAAACTTTTATATGATTTTAAAGAATCAAAATTAAGCTTATAGACAATAAAAAAGTAATACAACTGTCAAGCCCGTGTTGTATTTTTTTTCCCCATATTTATTTTATAATAATGGAATCTATTTTCCCCATATTGTTTTTATTATAATTATTATTAATATTATTTGATTTTTAATGTATACCCCTGTTCCTTTGTACATGTTGGTCACATGTTTGAAATGTTTGTAGATTTAAAATGTATTTTCAATAAAGATTTTATTAAAAAAAAAAAAAAAAAAAAAAAAAAAGTAGCGCTCTTACCAAATATGGCGATTTCCACAGAGCGACTTTGTGAGCTTCACACACACAAATCAGGAAATAGACGCGAATAAATGAACCGTGGAGAAACAAAACTCCCCTTTTTACAAAAGCCACATCATTTGGTTCCTCGTGCTTTTCAACATTCAAGCGCATGACAAAGTTATTTTCTATTGTTTTTTAATTATTATTTTTAATATTATCTGTTCCCATGCAAACGCGTGGCAGAATCAACTGGAGCTTCAGCATGACCTGAAAATCGCAGCTTTCAGTGTGTGTGTGTGTGTGTGTGTGTGTGTGTGTGTGTGTGTGTGTGTGTGTGGACCACCGCAGCTGTTATCTGGGAGGGAGGATGCGGGTCCAAAGGCCAACAGGCAAACACACCCTGATAAACACACACCCTGCTGTGCACCGGTCAGTCACTGACACACACACACACACACACTTACACACGCAACTGGAAAGAAATCTACACAACACAACATATACAGATCTATACACACACATAATCCACTCTCCAGCTATTTTGCATGTATATTTAATTAAACATAACGTCTATATAAAGATTCAAAGGTGAACCGTCTAGATATTGTGTAGCCTATATATTTTTTATTATTAGTCTTACAGGGTGTGAAAACTGTTTTCTTTGTGTTGATCTATTTATTTTGTTGTTTGTTGTGCGTATTTATTTGTTTGGTGTATTTTGTGTACTCTACTTTTTGTTTCCTGCTGCTGTGACACAAGAGTTTCCCGATTTGGGATCAATAAAGTTCATCAGTCTGTGTCTACAAGCCTGGATGTGGATCAGACCTGAGGCAGGCCTGGGTGAGGTTGGCATTTTTTTTTTTTTTTTTTTAAGGCGGACTCAGGCCGGTGACTCACAGGCCCCGTCATGCGTGATGGGGCGGGAGGGAAAAAACACGCAAGCGGCGGGGTTTTCCGTGTCTGCGGTGCCGGGCGTGACTCAGCCGGCAGGCCGAGAGAGGCGGCGGCCGGGCGGGCAGGGCGTGTCTGCTGCTGCCGGGGAGCCGCTTCATCCGGATGAGCTGCTGGGAGAGGCAGGGAGAGGCACACTCTCACGCAAACCTTTTGTCTTTTTAGTCAGTCAACACCTCACTTCATATCTGGTGTTCAACTCCATGCCTCAATGCTGATTTCCCCTTTTTATTTTTTTTCCTTGACCAAAATCTAAAATTTTAAACATTTAATGTCTAGTTCAAGTTTTTCCACTGAGGAAGGGAACATAATGAACCCAGTGGAGTATTTTTTTTTTCTTCCAAAAGTTGAGGCTGATTATATTCAGTGACATACCAAGCCTTTTTTTTTTTTTATTCCACCTTTGTCCTTTTTTTTTTTTTTAAACTGAGGCTAGAAAAACAAAAGACCTCATTCCGTGACTTAATCCAGTGTTTTTTTGTTTTTTTTTTAATCTTTATTTTTTAATTCCGACTGTCAGGAGTAGTCTTGTCAAACTTACAGAAACTCCATGACCATCCTATTTTTTTTTTTTTTTTAATATATATTTTTTTAAGACTTATCCTAAGCCTTTTTTTTATTCCTACTTTGGAACAGATTTCCAAATTCCAGAAACTCCAAGACTCTTGTTTAAATTGAGGGTAGAAAACATCAGTGACTTATCCAAAGTTTTTTTTTTGTTTGTTTTAATTTCCTGACTTTATCTGTCTATTCTAGAAATTCAAAAACCATTTTTTTGTTGTTGTTGTTTGTACCACTTTGAAACCCTCTGCAAGACACAAAACCAGACAAAAACACTGATTACAATTTTTTGTCCATTTGTTTCAACTTTTATTATTTATTTTTTGCCATCTCCAGTCAGGTGACAAAGGCCTCGAGTGAACAAAAAAGTTTGCAACTCTACCACCCTCCCCTCCCCGATTGAGTCCCTCGAAAAACACACCTCACTGCAAACTGCCTCCCACATCTTTTATTTATTTAGCTTTTTTTTTGGAGGACCACACCGCTTACACACTCACGCCTCAAAAACACTCCTATTTTTTTTTGTAAATGGGGGGGATGAGCCGGGGCAGGGGGGCGAGGCCTCGGCTGCCCCGGCCGACCAGAGGTAAGCACACAGGACCCTCACGCCCCTCAAGCCTCTACACAGACACGAGACTGGCATTAAGAGGATAAATCACTGAAGTTTGTTTCCATTTGTCCGAGAGGAGGAAAAAAAAAAAGTGTTCTCTTTTCTTGGTTTTTAGAGCTTTTTGAAATGCCGGGGTGAACCTCAAGTGCTCCTTAAGTGCTAGCCACCGGCGATCCCAGCGTTTTTTTTTTTTTTTTTTTGGGAGAAACCGACCTTTTTGTTGCGCCCAAATCCACACAGGAACCAGAGCAAAGGCCATGCTGGAAAGCAGAATGGCAGCTAGAGGGACAACCTAACCGAGTTCAGGATCTATACAGGGGCCCGCATTCCCTCCCGCCGCTTTAAACTCAAAAAAATAATAATTACCAGCCCCCCCTCCCTTTCCCTCTAAAAGGCATTAGACCTGCTATATTCAATCTAAAGAATATAAAAAAATAAATCATACAAAAGCTGGATCCCGTTGTTATTTAAACATTCAGGAATGTGAGTGGCAAGACCAACATTTCGAAGGCAAAAATAAACAGGAATGAGCAACTGATCAATATTGTTGACGTCATTGTTGTTGTTTTTTTTATAAAGTAGACTGTTTTAACCAAACAAAACCTCAGTGATCAGGCAGGGAACCACGTTGGCAGCGAGCCGCCGCCGTGGCTCATTCCCAACAAGCAATGGAAAAGAGAAACAAGAGAAGGAGGAAAAAAAAAAATCAATGAGGAGATAAATCACAACAGAATGATTGAGGTTGTCTGTGAAGGCCGACGCTTTGGTGACAGAACCAATGAGAATGCAAGAGATCGGTTGTGGGTGGTGCTTGTTGCCTGGGCAGCAAAGTCTGTCTCCCTATTTGCTGGCCATGGCCTTGAGGCCGACGGCGCATTCCTCCCCCATGGCAGACAGCACGGTGACCTGCAGAGCGCACACACACAAGTCAGGTCAGAGTATGGAATCAATGTGGTGCAACATTTACCTCCTGAAAAGACACACGACTCACCATGAAGTCCTCAGATGCCTCGAACTTTGCCTCGATGTCCTTGCCGATGTCGTTGTTGGGGACGGGCAGGTCCTCCCTGATTTCGCCGTGCTCGTCCATCAGACACATGTAGCCATCATTGATATTAACCAGCTAGGACAAGAAAAAAAAAAAAAAAAAAAAAAAAAGGCATGTTAGTCACCTGTCAGGTAATCGAGTCCAAAACACCTCGTAACACAACAACAAACCACATGTGAAGGCGTTTTGCTGCTAACCAAGAAGCTCGTTGGCGATCGGAAAAATTCCCATGTGTCTTTTCTACATTCATTTGCAGCAGCGACTGATGTACAAAGCGACTGCAGGTGCGGCAATGATGCACTTCAGTGTCGTTCACAGCACCCATAATCTGAGTAAAGAGTGCCCTGCCTGGGATTAAGGCATCGTTGAAATGCGAGCGTCTCACCACAGGGGGCCCATACATTAGTGAGATTTTTCCCAGGTGGAAAGAAACCAGTTTACATTTAATTTAGGGAAAGTGGTGGCAGGTGTCCGAGCAGGACGTAGCGACTCGGCAGATCAGAATCCACTGCCCGGTTTCACAGCACAAAACAAACTCATTCAATAGGCATCTATCCATCACTGTACCCAACTATTCAACTAAAAAAAAAAAAAGCATCTGAAAATACTGGGCTCAAAAAATGCCTGTTCACACGCTCAAAGCTGAGGATGGATCTGGATGTAAGGGAGACAAACCAGCTCCTCCATCAGCAAAGTGATGACAAACAGCTGAACTAAATGGAAAAAACTGCAATTATTTTGACATAATTTACATTTAAGATATGATTCACAATTTTAGTGGGAATGATAACTTTGGCAATGTAATTTCAATTTTCACTAAAAAAAAAAGACTTAGTTTTTCCCCCCCCGGTGTCTGTACCACACAAACATGTGGAAAGTGAGTAGTAGGCCAGGACTTCTTTCTAGCACCACAATAAATTACTGTTCTGTCCCATTTTACCACACTATCTAAAAATTGCAATCATGGTAAATACCGTTTGCCTGTACTAGCTGTCAACTGCCAATTCTACAAAAATCATATTTGGCTGAGAAATTACTGAAATGGAGGATTGGAGTTTGTGTTAAAACATCAAATGAAATGAAAGTCCTGTCCTGAGCAGCCGAGCTGAAACAGAGTGGCCTCAGAGCGACACACCTCGCGGGACGAGCACCTCAAACACCTGGGAGCACAAACACTCGGGACATCAAACCTCCAAACGACGAGCAAACGAACTTCACCGACCGCCTTCAAGGAAATGAACCTCACAGGAGCGTGTCAGCGGGACAGACAGCCAGCGGCAGCGCTCGCACGTCCGTTCTAATTAACTTTTGTGTTCGGTGGATTTTTTTTAAACCGCCTCTTCAGTGATGAAGCTTCAAAGCCTGGAGGAAGACCTACCTGGTATTCTGACCTCTTGATGGCGGGCACATCCATGTTGTGGGTGGAGGGGCACATATCTTCATACTTTTTGTTGGTGAAGATGTCGATACCAACCAGGTTAACCTACAACAACAGAGTTTCGGTTAATGCACCGTAACGCAAAAGGAAATTCAGAGCATGAGGTTAAAAAAAAAAAATCACCCACTCACATCACAAAAAAGTGAATTTGTTAAAGTCCACCAAGATGCTGAAAATGGTAAATGACTTCCAGAGTGATTTTCAAGTACAAGTGTTAATAGATGTGTGCTTGTGGGGAAAAAGTAGGAGTAATTTGGTACCAAACGATAAACTTTGAGCATCTTGGACTGGACTGGGATTTTTATTAAGAGCCCTGAACTCCAATGAACACCCATCGTCCGGTTTGCTCTGCCAGCTGCTCTCCTGCAGCTCCTCAAAGCTCAACAGGGACACACAACTTAGATTTCAGCGTGTCTGAGTTTTACCTTGGCGTGTCCGTGCTTGCCGGTCTTGGAAGTGGACATCTCCACGATTTTGCAGGGACGTCCCTTCAGCACAACGAAGCCGTTCTTGCGCAGAGCGGAGCACTGCATGGGGTAGGTGGAGGAGGCGCCAGACTCGCCGGTTTGAAAGTCAAACTCATCTGCCATGGTGACGATGGGTCGGGGCGCTGCAACACAGAGACGACCAACTTACACACACTCCACTTTTTAAAAGCAGATATAAAACCGAATGATAGTGGCCTGATTCTGCTATTACACCCACTTTATGTCAAAAGGACAATTCTGAACGTTGCCCATCGTTGACTAAAAAATTTTTAAATCACATGCAATTTGGACAATTCGAAATTACATGTGCAGTTAGAAAACACAATAAATCTCAACCTGAAGATGGCAGAACACATCATCTCAATTTACTGTTGGATTTGACCAACTTAAAACAACCTTCTGCACCTTCAAGCTGGACCAGCTCATATTTTGCTACCTCATTAAGAGTAGCTTCAAGTGTTTCTTCATGTTGAAGGACATTTTGGTGAATAATCTTATCTGCTAAAGTTTTAAAAACAAACAAACTCTCCTTCCACATGGTCGGTCTACCATGCCCTCAGCTGAAGACACTGTTATGTCATCGGATTAAATTAGATACAATTTTAACCATAATTCTTTACACTTGTGTATCAGATGGGTATATTACGTTTCTTTTACTTTTTTTTTTTAAATGACTGGTATGGGGGTTGAACCGTGTATCGTCAACTAGATGAGGTCAGATATTAATATCTCAAAGGGCAAGAACATGGACGATATCAAATTTAGGGTTATGGTTAGCCTGAGACACTGATCTGTTCTCATTAAATAAGACAAATTTGTAAAGTAAGTGCATTTTCTACATCCAGCTGGTGGTGCCATGCTGTTTTTTTTTTTTTTTTGGGCTGAATTTTCACTGTTGCTGCACTTAAATTTTCAAGTGTGAGCCAGCAGTCATAGCTTACATCTTACTGCATGGGATTTTTAGCATAAACATCAGGGTAGGTAATTTCGTCCATGTGGTGCAGCCCTGATTGATATGGCTCATGCAATCTGCGGACTTATTTCCGGTGCTATGCTGCCTGGAGAATACCATTTTTCAAGCCGCTTGAGTGTTTTTAGGCAATTCTTCCTCACATTTCCCGGATCCATTTATTTTATATCTCTTACTAAGTTTCACGTGAGTGTAAATAACCAAATCAAACCAAACCAAGCCAAACCGAGTGTTGGCTCGGCATCGCTCGTCTCGGATTCAAACTCCCAACTTGTGTTGAGAAAGTGGAGCCTGGTCCAGGCCTGGAAAAGGGCCTGGAGCAGGCCCGGGGAGCCGCAGATGAAAACATCGTGATTCATCAACTAGCCGGTCACGTGGGAGCACATTGAGGTGTCGTCTTAGAGAGAGATTACCCATTAAGACCAACACGCTAGCAGCACAGCTAACCGCTAGCCTAGCCGCTGTCACATATGGGGTTGAAGCACACGGAGCTGGAGGCACATCCGCGAACACATTCGTCAAGTTTGGTCGGCTAAGCTAACGGTTACAGAGCTGCTTTGAGCTACGAGATCGCAATGCTACCGCTAGTTAGCAGCTAAGGCTAGCACACGGCGAGCTAACGGACACAGCTAGCCCGTGCGGTGCTAACGAGCCTAGCCGAACATCCGCGGCGGCTCGAAAACAGCCCGAGTCCGGCCTTAGTTTGAGCGGATGAGACGCCAACAGGGGAATCCACGCCTCATGTTCAAACTGAGCCGAAAACATCGGAGCTGAGTGGCTGACAGGGGGAGCTCCGCCGAGCGCCGCGCAGGCCGCATGTGCCTTTGATTCGGGCAGAGCTGTTGGAACATGGAGCCCCACACCCTGCCTGCCTGCCGCCGCTGCAGCCACCAGGCTCCCGGCGCCACACCGCCTCTCCCCCCGCTGCCTCCCCTGCCCTCTTCTCACCCGCTACACAATCCAGTCGGTGAATCTGAATCTGAAATCCGTTTACATTTAAAAAAAAATACAATAAGTTCTGTATTTATCTCCCGTAGCCAGAAACACGCGCCATGCCACACTTACCTTCCAAGAAAAAGAGGACCGAAACTGCGCAGGCGCGGCCAACTTTACTGCAGCGTCCGTGCCGCGGAGGGCGGGGCGTCTCCGAGTTCCGGCTGCGGCTAGGGGCAGAAAGGGATGCCAGGTCCGAGCCAAACCTGGCAACCCGGCAAGTTTCCTGTGTTAGTTTTTTTTTGTTTTGTCTTTCTTTCCCCTTACATTTTTGTTATTCTCTGGTCATTGTAATTCATTTTTTATATTATTTGTTTATACCTAAGAACACTGAGAGAGTCGTTTCTGATGAAAAATGTACACTTTATGTTCTTGACCTGAATTTTAATCAAATAAAGGAGAACAAGAAAAAAAAAAAAAGTTGTGACTTCCTTCCTGATATGGCAAAAAAAAAAAAAAAAAAAAAAAAAAAAAAAAGCAGCGTCATAAATAAATAAATAAATATATATATATATATATATATATATATATAAATAACTGGCAGCTCGACAAGCTGATGGTTCCCAAAGTGAGGCTCTAAGGCGGCTACATAAGAATAAATAAATAAATAAATATATAATAATGATAATAATAATAATAATAATAATAATTAACAAAAACAGTTTATTTTCATGGCTTTTTCGATTACTACACCAGTGGTTTACAGACGTTTTAATTAATTACACACTTATCTCAGGGAGACCCCCCCTCCAGCCTCTGTCCTGAGAGGATTTTTATTGTGTTATTATGATATTTAGGGAAGTAGCTGTCTGTTCACATTGCAGGGCGGGCAGAGTGATAACTGTGACTTAAATAAATGATAATAAAAAAAACATACCTTGATATTATGCCAAAGTAAAGTAACATCAGTGAAGATTAAGCATTCTTCTTACGCATTCAGAAACCATCATAATAATACAAGCTTGATGTAGAAAATGCAGTTACTTCACAGAGTATTTTATTGATCAGAACAGATCAATCACTGTCTCATCTTATCCCTAACCCTAAAGTTGATATCATCCATATTGATGCGTTTTCAGATATTAATATCTTGTATGTTCATGTCTAGATAACGATATACTGTTCAGCTCTCACTTTAAACTTCTTTTAGAGGCCCTGCTCTTCCTGGTGTTTTAATGTGTTTTGGCCCTGATGCAAATTCATTTTAATGTTTTATGTTATGAATCAGCTGTTGTAACCTTGTAACTCATAGTTGTTTTGTTGTGTTTATCCTGGACAGTTCCCTCTTGAAAATGAGACCCCATGTCTCAGTGAGATTTCCTGTATAAATTATAGTTAAATAAATAAAAACTGAGTAAAAATCTATGTCATAAATCACCATCTTGCCGTTATAACCATAAAATGAATGAAACAACAGCAACAGAAAGGAACAACTGATCAGTTTTCCTGTGCCGTTGTAACTGTAGTGCTCCCATTCGGGTTCATGAGTGTAATTTTGAAAAGGCTAAAATGCCCGTGGTGATTGAAAATGAGCGAGGGCAGATCCACAGCTGTCTGACTGTCCCTCAGCGTGCTGGGAGCCCCTGGGGGACACAATCAGGACCTCGTGGGTTTCCCCAGCCCCCATTTATAGAACCACTGCAGTAGAAAAACAGAACATGCCACGACTGCTTTGTTCATGTTACAGTGCCCACTGACAATACATCAGAGTCATCAGTGTTTTAAAATCCATACCATGTGTTAATATTGATGTCACAGTTGCTGGTAAAAGACAGTCAAACACAGCATTATTTATTTATTATTATGTCTAGTGTCATAGCCCAAACTGGTAATTTTTAAAGTCTCCATGAAATGACCTCACATGACCTCAGCTTCCGGTAAAGCAGAGCATCTTAAACAGTGACGTCATCCTGCACCGGTGGCTGTAAATGAAAATTTTAGCCAATAAAACCCCTTCTCTCATCCACCTCATCCCTTCAGGTGAGACTGTGTTTAGTTTGCTTTAAATACATTAAAACAGTAAAGTAAGACTCCATTTTTATGTCTTTTTCCCCTTTAATTTGTCATTTTCTTATCTATCCATCCATCTATCTACACTTCAAAATAAAGTTTCTTTTGTCCTTCACACTATTTATAATCCACCTGTGGCCAACTTTCGAACAATAACCCACCAGTTGGGAACCACGTTGTAATGTAATACCACACAAAATCATAACCAGCAACTGTGTGTTTGTGTGTGTTTGTGTGTGTCAAAATAAGAGCGCAGAGCCATGGTGCTGCTGTACAAGGAGAGGACATTTATTGTAGAATTTCGAACATCACAGATGTGTGTGATCGGATCAAAAGGTTGTATTTAGATTTGATTCCAGTGATTCAGACGAGGTGAAAACATACACACACATGCATCACACACACACACACACACACACACACACATACCCCCATACACACACCATTCCACCTACCCACACATACACACTAACAGCCACACATACGTTCACAGTCTTGATACGTACAAAAATTGAATTACAAATACAAATACCACAATAAAAACATTGTATTTTTTTGTTATTTTTTATAAATTCTTATAGCTATTTTCTCTTTTTTGTAGAAAGACAACTAAGCTTTAATAAGTGAACATAATTTTTTTTTTTTGTCTTTCTCTAAAATGATCAGTAAGATTATCATCATAACGAAATGCTTATATATTTTTTTTTCATCTATTATTTTCTCAAACTTTCCCTGTCTCCCTACCTTTGTTCACAGGGCGCTGATAGACAGCGACACCCTGCACATGTTAAAGGCTTTAGCCGGCCCAAGATGGCATTGCTTACACCTATCCCATCCCTTTAAGATCAACAAACAGTAAAGAAATACAGTAGCAAGTAAAAGAAGGAGCAGTTTCTCTCTCTCATGGCCTAATCCCATCTTCAGTAGTTTCACCTGGGAAATTATCAGAAGCCGACCCGTAACTGAAATGTCTCGGGTTCAACCCACAAAAACAAGCCGGTGTGTGTCCACTAACAGCAACGCGTCCTGCCGAAGGGGCCTCGAACAAGACGCCTGACCGCCGCTTGCAAATAAGAGCGTCAACTAAACGCCTGACGTGTAAATGTGATGGGTCATGTCTAACGCTCCTGTCTGCGACCTTGATTTAGCTGACTCTTTGGGTACAATTCCAGACGCTAAACTTCAGCTTTCTCGTCGCAAACAGCCTAAATTTCTCCTCGTGGTCTGGTCTCAAGCTGATTTGATGCTTGAAAAAAACAAACAAACCAAAAAACACAAGCGTATCATTGCTAATGCCGATGCCCCGCTGGTGGGGCTTGAAGAAAGGTCATAGAGTCACAAGAAAACCTTTTGAGATAATAGAGTGCAATATTAATAATTTTACCTGTTGGTGGCGCTAGACGTAAAGTCACAGGGTCACCTGAATGGACTGATTTCATGCACCTGGCAATTTGAATGTTGTCACAAATTTCATGACGATCCACCAACGAGAATTGATATATTCCACTGCAATAATGACAGTTTGGCCTGTGGGTGGAGCTAGTGGGAAGGTCATAGTTTTACCATAATTTCCAGGTTTAATCCTCTAGGAAACATGAAGATTGTCACCAAATTTCATGGTGATGCACGCAATAGATTCTGAGATATCAGCCTCTGGGCCGAACGCTGGCCGAGTCACTGAGCTTCCCAGAAACCTGCAGGCTCATGTGGGTCGCCTGTCGCTCATCACTAACGTCTACAGTCAGAATAAACCCGGTGTATTGCCTTTAATTGATTCATAACAAGCGATGACAGGTAGAGCACGTACGTCTACATGCAAATGCACAAAAGCAACTAAATGAACAAAGAAGAACCGATGGAAAAGAGTAAACTTGGAGTGGCTACCCAACCAAAACCAAAACTTCTCGGCTCCTCTCTGGGCTCGTTGGCTCGGACAGATTCACAGAGGAATGACAAAAAAAAAAAAAAAAGCAAAACACGCAGCCTTCTCCTTTATCCTCTTCGTTGTTTTCTCTTGCTCCGCCACACAGTCGGTCGAGTCTGTCCTGAACATCAAAGTGAGTATTTACACGAGTGTCGATGCACACAGAACAGCGGGGAATAGAAACGGTGGAGAAAACCAAGGGGAGCAAAAGTAAAACGTCCAGAGATTGGCAGCTAGACTACGTCAAACTGTTCTTGTGAGAACCGGAGTGAAGAATTCGTTTCTTGTGTTGCCGTTTGCAGCAATAATACAATATCTACAACCTTCCTTCCCCTGCTCCCCCTGCCGGAAACACACCTAGGACATGGAAGGACATGGAAGCCACAGCAGCTGAAGCCTGTGTGTGTGTTTGTGTTTGTGTGTGTGTGTGTGTGTGTGTGTGTGTGTGTGGAGGCTGCACATCAACAAGTGTAAAATGTCTCCAATCCACCGGAGAAGAGACATATGAAGTTGCACGATTTCATCAGGTCTCTAACTAGCGCATTCACACTGCGAGCAGCATGACCGACACGCCTGGAGATCCGTCTCATTTTCACGGACGTCGGCCGTCAACAGCCAATCAGATCTCCACACTTCCCTTATTCCCTTAGTCTCGACGAAGCTCCCCTATTTCCTCGGACGCCTGGTTTTTAGCGGATGGAGAGAAATTCGGGGGGTTTCGTGAAACACAGAGCTCTCGGACTCGATATTCCTTCACTGAAGAGACTTGGACGCTGCACCTTTTCAGCCTCAGCCTCAGACAAAACAACACCGTACCTCCGAGTCCAACAGGAACTGGATCTCTTGCATGGTCACAGCTGAGGCGTCAAATTTGTAATTGCCAGCTGATTAAGAGAATGACACTTGTTTAAGGGAATACTCCAATGTCCTATAAGTCTCGAACACGAAATGCTACTTCTAGGAACTGACCTCCTCGATGTACAGAGGCGAAAATGGTATCAAACATCTTGTTTCGGTCTCGGAAAGTCAGAAAAAGAGTATTTTACACAAAACGTGCTCCTTTCCTGTTGTGACATCCCCCACTTAAAGATATTTGCTTGCAAAATCTGAATACAGGTGACAACATCAAACTTTTATACAATTTTTGTCTAAAGGAATTTCAATCGATGCACTAGATCTTCGTCTTGGCAAAGTTTTTTTTTTTTTTTTTCCAAGACTTGAAGGCTCCTAGTCTGAGTAATGATTTTTTTTTCATTTTGTCTGATGTCTGAGAACTGAGGCTGAGATTGTAAAACGTCCAACGTATTTCATGGGGACGATTAACGAGTTGTGCTTTTCCCATTCAAAATCAGAATGGAGAACTCGAGACCAACGAGAGGACGGTGAATGGGTCTTATGAGCTCCCTCTTTTTCCACAATAACTGATCTTCTTCCAGGCTTTCTGCTCTGCGCGGAGGAGAGAAAGGCTTGGAATGAGGTTATTAGTATTATTATTATTATTATGATTTCCCTGCTGATGCGATTTTGCGTCACAAACTGCAGATGTTCAGAGCTTCCCAGGTCTCTGCAACGTTTGAAACATCTCGAGAAGGATGCCTGAAGAGCGGTTACGTCCGTCGTTGGGGTCGACGGAGAGCTTGAGGGTAATTTCGCTGAGGTTTTACCGATTAATGCTACCTAAACGGAGGCTTCGAGCTAGAGTAGGTTACTTGAAAAAACGACGCTAAGATATGAAAGACGGTGAAAAAAACGAGTTGCCCGTTCGAACGGAGCAACGCATCAGTCGCTCGCAGTGTGAACGTCCTGCTAGGTAATCGCTTTAGACCTGACAGATGTGCCCTGTGCTACACTAGGACTGCTCCATGGCTCCCATTGAGTTGAACGGGGAAGTCCAAGGCGACCTCAGCGTGATGTTCGCGTCCTGTCCAGTCACAATCGAGAACTTCTCAGAAAAAGAAAAACACATCGGCCCCACGAAACAGTCCACAGAGGAAGAGAGGGTGTTATCCGCCGACAGTAAACGATCACCACGGCACCTCAGCGCCTTACTGTCCTTCAGCCGTCCTGAGGCCTGCAGCGCCCCCTAGTGGTCGGAGGGCAGCTGTGCGGGCGACACACTCCTGTGGTTAAACTTTTTCCTCTGGTCACTCAATCGTCCGTTCATCCTCGCCGGTCCCTCGTCCTCCTGGTATCCCTCCATCCTCTCTCCTGGTGGGCGGCGCTCGGAGTGAAGAGGGGGATTGTGGGTAGAAGGGAAGGGTTTACCAGTTCATCATGGAGCTTCTGTTGAGGGTCATGAAGAAGACTTGGCTGCTGCCGCCGGAGCGTACAGAGGCAAAGAAAACCTGCGGGAACGACACACGCAGACAGACTAGGGTTACCCCTCACTGCTGTGTGCTGCACGCTGGATCAATTTGTTTATTGATCAGGTCGCTATTGGCTTTTCATTTGACATCCTACATGGGCCAGTTGCTGTCAGTTGCTTCTGTTATGTATAAACTGATCCATGCTGCACTGGTTTTCTATGGGAAACTTTCAGCTGGAACATTATGATCAAATTTCTCACACACAAATGTATGTACAAATATGTATTAATACAGTTTTTTTATTATAATCATCTCTTAGCATTCTAACTGAATTTTTTTTTTTGGCTGAGTTTGAATAAATACTGGTATACACGTATAAATTAATTGAATATTTCCCGTTTTATTCAATTTTTTAAACATAAAAAATGGCCAAATTTGATGATTTTGATTTATTGCATAATACTGGCAGATAGCCACAGAAATCCCAAAATACAATAATTGGCCTTCTGAAACCATGACCCAGTGTGTGTTTCTGTGAGTGTGTGCCTGTTTATGTGTGTGTGAACATTTCTATTCCATAACACAGCATATTCATGAGATTTCCAAATCAGTGTTGGATTTATGCGATTACAAAAAAACAACCATGTACTCCAGTCTGTAGACGACATAACTGTGTGTGTCTGTGTGTGTGTGTGTGTGTGTGTGTGTGTGACAGTGTGCGGCACCTTGTCGTTCCTCTCCGACAGGAACTTCAGTCGCTGAGCTCGCTTGTGCATGAAAACTCCGTCGAGGTGTCCCGTCTCCACGGAGCGGATCTCGATGGCCTTCTCTCCCCAGCCCATGATCTGGTTGGAGTGGATGTAGGCTGCGGGGGAGGGGGCGGGACACACACACACACACACACACACACACACACACACACACACAAACACACACAGACAGACAGGGGATTGGACAGGAGAGGACTCACCACCGGTCTCACACCCAAGCCAATCACACCCCGAGGCCCCGCCTCCTGGGCCTCGCCGCCGGGAGGAGATTATTGCAGCAGTTTCTGAGCGAGCGGCGAACGGCCTTCTGAGCAGCGAGGCTGAGAAGGAGGGGGCTCGATGTCGGGACGAGATGACGTCATCGCCCCAGACGGGACAGAGGGGGCTGTGACCTCGCCTGTTAGCTCTGCACTGATTGACAGATGAGCTGGATGATGATGTTTTTCATAAAAATGAATAATCTCACAGGCAGAGAGGGACGTCTAATCCCTGAAACTCAGGTGCTCCTCTACCCATTTTACTCCAGTGGAAGCTCTTTTTGTTTTTTCCCCAACTACAACCCAGTTTTGTGCTTCTTTAAGGCGATCCCACCTGCCACGGAAGGGGGGCTGACCGGCTGTGTACGCTCGATAAACGCCATAATATGTTGACTATGAATTTGGATTGTATGAGTACCCGCTGTTCCCTCTGGGCGGGTGTGTTCAGGTCGTGGCGTTGGGGCCTGGACGGGGGCCGGCTTGGCTGTGAGAAACTCTGGTCTGACAGTAAAATACTCACCGGCACATCAGCATGTCAGCAGGAGATGATGTGCCGTCTCCACACAAAACACAACACGTAAACGTTCAGCACCCTCGACGTGCAATGACCGGACAGCAATGTGTGTATCGACGCCATGATTTACTAATTTGTGGATACAAGATGCAGTCAGTTCCAATGTGCTGGTTTATTTGTATGCATGAGACACAGTTTGCTCCCTCAGTTTAAGTTAATTGTTCCTGTGTCTTGGTGAAGCTGTGGTCGGTGAGTAACATTAGGCAAAACCAGCCGACACACAACTACGGATTGGTTACACAAACTATTTTCACTGTTCAGCACTTTCTTTTTTGGAAACACTGACAACACACTGTCTTGATGGATGAAAATGACAAATTCCAGTTGTGAAAAAACTTTTTCCCCATTAAGGAGACACAGACTTTTAACAAAAATGTTTTCTGAAGTCAAGTTAACAAATGAAAGAATGAATGGATTTTTCTTTATTTAGCACGTTTCATGAGCAGAATGCAGCTTCAAAATTGAGCACCAGGTTAAAAACTCATAAAAAAAAAAAAAAAAAAAATTAAAACAGTTAAATGGCGCTTACAACAAAAAATGAATATGTAGACAGAGATCAACATAAATAAAACAGGAGAAAAAGAAGAAAATCGTTCATGTGTGAATAAAACTAATAACAGAAATAGATTTTTCTAAGTGGAATTTGTCATTTCCACTCATTCAGACATATTATTGGCAATGTTTTGGAGAAATAAAAACTAAGCACAATGTGAGCATAGTCTTTAAACCCTATGTGTAAGCTGTCTCTCCCTGATATTACACTTATCTTGTGCACATAAACTGGGAACAATTTGATTAAAATGAGGTAAAAAAAATGGTATCTTGTGCGCAGGAATTAGTAAACCGTGGCCTTGATGTGTAGATTTTTCCTCTCATTGCACTTCCAGGGCTCCGCACTCACCGGCACAGCTTCGAGACACAGACGCAGTCAGTCAAACATACATGTTTAATCAATCAGGACATTGTACACTGACATTTGAGAATCGTGGAGTGGAGGCCAAACGGAAAAACACCGGGGCTTTGATTGACTCGGATCATAAGATCCAAGATCCATCCTTGATGTGCCAGACTCCGCTCAACTCAGCCGTGTCCTGTTTCCTCGTCATTTGCTGCAGCTGAGCGTGCTGCTAAATAATGGATTCATTTAGCAACCCGCTATTTTTTCATGCATAACTTTCCTCTTGTTTTTTTTTTAAGATCACTGAATCTCATTAGTTACTTTTTCATAGCAAGTCTTTTTTGGGTTTTTTTTGTTTGTTTTTTTTACGAAACAGGAGCCCACATGATCAAGGATGAAAAAGAAAAAAGAAAGAAAGAAAGAAAGAACGGATACAAGCTGATGTTTCCTGTTTGTAAAATTTGACCTGAAACACTGTGACACACAACAGGAGGACAGGACTCGACACGACGCACAGACACCAGCGTCCAGACACGAGCGTTCCTCCCTACGCTTGGAAAAGAGCGCACGCAGAGATGCTGAGAGTGGAGGATACAGAGCAGGCGATGGGTGAAAGGCTGGCACTCTATGGGGGTCAAACGGGTGGCGGGATGTGTTGTTGTTTGCCATGGAAGTACAAACACACAGTGGATGGATATTCAGTGCTTCGTATTAAAGGAACGCACCAAGTTTTTGGGGCAGATTCGCTCCATTAGTCAACACACCTGTTAAAAAAAAATGAGAGCACAGACACCAAAATAATCCAAATGTCCCCGGGAGATCATCAGCTAACACTTCAGCATTTTGTTGACTGATAGTGGGCTACTAATATTATCCAAAATCATTAAGACTATACTTTAGGCGTAAAAAGCCTCAGTTTTTTTCTCCTTTTTTTTTTTTTTTTTTTTTTTTTTTTTTTATTATATTGTGTGGATTCATACATTTAAAAGATAGAACATCATTGACTCATTGGTTCAATAGGTTTACTACGGTGTCCCAATGAAAAATTCACTCCCAAATCTCATATTCCGATAATTTCATTTCATATTCTGATAACAATAAATATAACAATATAGCTATTATATTTTCTGTAAGTGTCATGAATAACTACTTGATATAAAATTGCCACATGGAAAGGTTTATTTCTTATTACCTTTTCAATTACAGTGGTCCCTCGTTAATCGCGGGAGTTACGTTCTAAAAATAACCCGCAATAGGCGAAATCCGCGAAGTAGTCAGCTTTATTTTTTACAATTATTCTAGATGTTTTAAGGCTGTAAAACCCCCTCACTACACACTTTATACACTTTTCTCAGACAGGCATTAACATTCTCTCACTTTTCTCTCTTGTTTAAACACTCAAAGTTCAAACCTTCATAGAAAAATAAGGACGCAGAACGCTGTAAAAAAAAAAAAAAAATTGCACTAAAAAAAAAATCCGCGAAACTGCGAGGCCGCGAAAGGTGAACCGCATTATAGCGAGGGACAACTGTATATACATGACAAGTAAAGGGTTCAAAATCATATTTTATTTTTGTTTCTCCTTTCATGTATTTATTTTATTTTGTGCAAATTTTCAGTAAATATGACCATGTCAAATTAAAGTCTATCAGCGATCTGTGCATGCTTCCCGATGCCGGCACGATTTTTTCCCAGGCAACACTAGTGCCTTGAACGCGCCATAAGTTGTTTACTTTTCTGTCAAAATGACTGCATAGCTATGATAAGATGTTTTTTCCACTGTCGCATGATATAAATCGCCAAATTGCACAGCTCTTATGCCCTGTAAGCGTTCAACAACGTGACCGCTGAAGCGATAGCTGAAGAAAAGAGGCCCGAGATCCACGAGGACGACGGGATCTGCGCTCTCATCCCTTCAGGGGGAAAACTTGGTGTCTTCCTTTAAGCAGGTGCTACCACGAGTGAGCCTGCAGTGTTCTGGTGGCTCGTTTTTAGGGTGCAGCTGGCGTAAGTTGAGGGACAGAGAGAGAG